>NW_027305495.1:0-300000 GCF_039555335.1 Amphiura filiformis
CTATAATTGTGTAAAATTTTAATTTGAAAAAGCCGAAAATTTGCGAAATGACGGTCGAATTGAAGTCATTTGTCGACAAGCTTTCACTATTATTGTGTAAATTATTGCTTTAAACATAAAGTGTCGGGTGTCCAAAACAGAAGCGAAAAGGTTAACTTCTTTATGCATACATGGGGGTGTCTGAGGGGATGTGCCCTCAGAATTGAGAGACTTTTGCAAAATGAAGACCTAATTGAAGCCATTGGTGGACCATTTTGGCACTATTATTGTGTAAAGTTTTAATTTGAAAAGCCGAAAATTTGTGAAATGACGGCCCAATTGAAGTCGTTCGTCGACAATTTTTCACTATTAATGTTTGCTTTAAACATAAAGGGTCTGGTGTCAAAAGCAGAAGTGCAACTTCTTTATGCATACGCAAAGGTGCACTGCAAAAACAGCAGAGCAACACTTAATAAACACTTTAACACTTCATAAACACTTGTTTGTACAGTGAAGGTATAGGGATGTTAATTTATAAACACCAAAACACGTTTAGAAATATGAAGATGTTTATGTTTTTTAACACAAGATAGTGTTTAAAATATGTTTTTAACCATTTGGTGGAAAATTTTCACTATTGTGTCAATTATTGCTTGAAACATAAAGGGCCTGGTGTTCAAAGCAGAAGTGAAAAACTTCTTTATGCATACGCAGTTTACGCACAGGGGTGTTTGAGGAGAGATGTCCGGATGTCCTCCGATAAGTTAGAAAATGTGTGGAAATGAAGGCACAATTGAAGCCACTCCTGGACCATTATTCACTATTACTGTAGGCCTAATTATATTGCTTTTGTTAAAACATAAAGTGTACGGATGTCCAAAACAGAAGTGAAAACGGTCACCTGTTTATCTCCCCTCAGAAGTTGGAAAATGAAGGTCTCATTTAAGTCATTTGGTGCATCATTTTTACACTTTTATCATTGCTTAAAACAAACAAGAAATGTCTTTAAAAAGACAACGCCATGGATGAAGATCATGTTTCATAATTTTGCATTGCAAGTACTTGGAAAGCTAGTAAATTAGAATGTTTGGCACAACTAACCGGGTGCGAAATATTGGCATTTATTGGTAAATACCACCAATGACATACTAGGAAATACTCAAAATTTTCATAACAAAAAAAGGCCCCGAACTCAATTTGCAAAATTTTAAATATTACACTTGTCCCGGGACTGGTCCCGACTGATACTTTATTAGGCCTAGCATGCACGGATGGGTGTTGAAGTCAACATTGAGTCCGTCGTAATACTGGTGATAAAATGTGACGGGCCCTGCGTATCGGCGGGCCCGCAGTAATTTCACAGGCTTTTGGGCAGAGGACTCGCCTTCAAGCAATGCCTAAAATAATCACAGACAAGTATAGGCTTGGGCCCACTCAATTACGTGCAAATATTTGCCCCTTCTTCTCACCTGGTCTTCTCCATTTCCTCTTCTTTTCTCATTTTCGCCCTTTCTTCTCTCCTTTCTTCATTTCTTTTAGCGTGAAGGGGCTGGCATGGGCACGGGCCAGTGTGCCGTTCCATCTGGATCCGCGCCTGGTCCAAAAAAAGATGCCTATTGACTTTTTTTTATCCATACGCGGAGGGAGGGTGTCTGAGGGAGGATGCGCCTCATAATATTTGGAAAAAATCAAAAATAAAGGCGAATTAAAGCCAATTCATGGACCATGAAAGGGGTACCGTCCGGGTGTGCCCTGCATGCATCCGCCACTGGCATGGGAGGCCGTTGATGTAAAAAATGAAAAGTAAATCAAAGGGGTTTTATTTTTTTTCCAACAAAATTGTAAAAAAAAAAAATTAGGACCCTCGAAAAGGGGGGGCACGGGCCCGGTGTGCCCATGCCTGGATCCGCGCCTGTCTTATTACTTGCAAACTGGGTGTCATCAATACCAGAACCTTGTTAAGCTACTACTTCAGGATATTTGAATGATACTTTGGATGAGAGAAGTAGGCCTATGTGGTAAGTTTAAGTTTATGTTTTGATTTCACATTTAAGCAGTGTCTTCGCTACATATGGAGGTTTGTCCATCATTTTAACCAAATTGCCCATCCTATTAATTGGACCTTAATCTTTGGTAAAATAATATTTATGATATTGTATGCAAATATTGTTTAATTGATACAGTGAGCTTGCAGACTAAATAAACACACCAATCAAAATAACTGTATTACAAGTCAAAGGTTTATTTTATCTGTTCCTTGCTTGCTGGTATCACTAGGATCTCAATCATGCTCATAGTCAGGACACGGTTCTTTAACCCCAATATATTTGTGCAGTCATAAAATGACCTTTGAATATGTTGGGTACAAAAAACTCATACTCTACAACTTGAGGTCAAATTTTGAGTCTGACTTAAATTGAGGTTATGAACTATGCCCCTGCTTACACAACTAATTTGGCTCATATTGGGCTATTCTTTTTTGAAATCCATACACCCCTATGGAAAACATTACCTTAATCTTTCACATAGGGAGTGAATATTTTAGATGGAGTCACCCATTCAGGTAACCCCAGTTGAAATTCACACTCCCTGTGTGGAAGATTAAAGTCATGTATTCCATAGGGGGTGTATGGATTTTAAATGCAATAGCACATTGTATTATACATTTTATATTCTTTAATAATTGCTTCTATGATTACATATTTGATACAAAAATTGAACCTTTTGGACATATACATTGATTGCACTCTTGAATGTTGCTTAACCCTAGTGGTTTAGGATATGGATTGTCAAAACTTACATACAATGTCAAATATTGTTTACATACAATGTCAAATATTGGCCTCCTTTATGTATATGAGAAATGATGCATTATTTTGAAATGAGAAATAGGTTGGATATCCAGGACATATATATCCGGGCAGACGGGCAAGGCCTGCTTGAAAAACACAGCTATGGATTCCATAGTATGGAAGGAATCAATGAAATTGCATTATAAAGATTTTCAAATATGTAAGAATTTTATTTCAAAATATCCAGGAAAATCCCTTTAATCAAATACCAATATTGATGTGATCTTTGGTAAGATAATATTTTACACAATATTATTGTAACCAAATATCGCTTACCGTATTTAATTAATATAACAAACTGTCAGACTAAATAAACAAGCCAATCAAAATTAAGAAAATTACAGTGTTAAAGTTTCATTTGTTCAGTTCCTTGTTTGCTGGTATCAAACACAGTCTCAAACATGCTCAAGACATGGTTCTTTAACCCCAATATGTTCGTACATCCATTACATGACCTTTGAATGTATTGGGTACAAAAACTCATAACACAAGGCTCAAAACTAATTTTAAGCCTGACTTAATGAACTGTGCCTCTGGTTATGAGACAAATTCAGCTCAATAATAGTGCTGTATCAAAATGATTGGTACCCATCAGTTTCCAGTGATAATGAATAAGAGCGTGTTTCTACAGGCGCACCGCTAAGTTACCGCTAAATGGATAACGCTATCTTACCGTTATCTTACCGTTTAACCTGCTGTTTCCACAGGTTTTTGCCAAGTGGCGTGTTCATACCGTTTAATCTGAATGACAAACATGTTTTAAAACATGTTTGTCTTATACCTTTTACGGTAGTATTGCCAAAATCTTGCATCGTAGGCCTAGAATTAATGCTAGAATGGAATGTTTAATGGTTGATTATTGCTAAATAATCATTTTTTTTTTTATATTTTGCAAATCAATAGAAAAGTTTTACATTTTACACAGTTTTTCACTATTTTGGACGTAGCATTGACAAATTTCCGTGAGCAAACCCCGAATTCCGTGAGTTTTTCTGATTTTCCGTATCACGGAGAAATTGTGGTTTTACATAATAGTTTGGACTTGTTATGTTGCCCAGGCTGTTATTAACGCTTTTTGTCATGTCGTCTGTCCAATTAACATGTTGATTAACAGCCATTTTGTTTGATTTTGCTCAACCATCGGCAAGTTACCGCTTAGTTCTGTTTCCACAGAAAATCTACCCGCTTCGTCCACGGCAAAAACCTACTCCAACGAGGTTTCCGTTGGCGATGAAAAGGCGTTGCAAAAAGGCGTTGGAGGCTGTTTCCACAGGAGTGATTAACGGTTCCATACCGTTTCCAAAACGGTATTTGGCTCTGTAGAAACACGCTCTAAGACTACCACATCAAAATGCAACACAGAAGCTGCGATGATAGATGAATGTTGAAATGGTTGTAAAACTAAAAATTCTGGGCATTTCAAGAGGAGCCAATGTTGTATATTGAAGAAGCAGGCTTACCAATAAACAACAAAAACGGATGGGTACCAATTATTTTGATACAGACTGTATGGTACAATTCTTTTATACAAATTCAGCTCAATAGTATATGATACAATTCTCATACATAGGAGTCAAGATACCACAATTGGATCGGTATTTGCTATCAACTTCGGTTCAATTCTCGCTATTCACAATAAGGGCGCCGCCAGCGGTTTGCGATGTAATCGCGATGTCACATGTTCCTATGTAATAGCATGGTAATATTCGTATTGCGCGGACTTGGATTTCGACCTTTTCCCATGATACATCACAATTTTTCCCATGATACATTGCAAACCGCTGGCGGCGCCCTTATTGTGAATAGCGAGAATTGTATATGATACATTCCATTAGCTTCCATTATTCTATATTGTTTACTTGCTTCTATGATTTATTATACAATTTATTCTCTTTTATTCATTTGAGTAAAGATATCACAATTTGAATCAATATTTGCTGTCAAATTCAGCGGAATTCAGTGTCAAGTCATGTGAGTGCAAGAAAAATGTATGAAAAATAGGTGTATATTGCTGTTTAAATTATACCTCTTTGTCTGTAATAAACGGCCCAGGGCTTCCGTTCGTTTCCCGGTTGAAATCCATGATGGCGGTGCACCGGCGCTGCGGTGCGCTGGAGGTAGTGGGACTTGAAGATGCACCTGGGACCAGAGAAGATGAGAATATTCCCATCTTCTCTGCTAGGAACAACTTTGTCAAACATGTCAAACTCAATACCGTAATATGATTAACATTTTTGTCAAGTTTTTGGCTTCCTGTGTAAATGTAATTTCAAAATCTAAATGAGGCAGCCATTGCAAATTTGAATTTCTTTCATCCACACAATGTGTAACAGGATACATCTGGTTGGATTTTTACATGAATTTGACTTGCTACTAGTATTTATACAGCCTGTCTCAAAAAAAATTGTGCAAGTGAAAAGCGCCCTCTTTGGCAATTAGAAAATACAGTCCTGGAATAATGCTTACATCAACGTCACGGGCGCAGTCTTAGTTCTCAAATGCCGTTTGTTCTGTTCCATATGCTGGTTCCAATTTCGAGATATCTTTATTTAACAACGAAAGGGTAAAATCACAATTGTGCCACTTTTACTAGGGAAGAGAGCTGTACATGTAAATCAATGATAGCAGATGTTGATGCGTCTAATGCACTCCCCCTTTCGGGGTGCATGCATAGACGCATCAACATCAGCACGCGTGCACTATTTTGTCTAATATCTCTCCCAACAAGTAATACGCGTTCATTAACCTTAACATGTAGAAGTGCGCAACATTTGTTTGTCTTTTAACATATCTTAAGTGACTAAGAGAACAGTATTTACCATGTTAAATTCATTGGCATGCACATGTATTTAAGCAGAATGTGAAATATTTATTTAATATCTTTTAATCTCTTTTAAGTGGAAAAAGAGAATCATCATTCCTGCATCATGATAAAACAGTAAAAACAGTATAAAAAAAACTGTATTATGTAATTGATGCATTCTTTTGATTTAACGAAGGAACTCTTGATAAACTTGATGCTATCGCTGTTACATGCAAGGCCCTCTTCCCTAGTAAAAGTGGCACAATTGTGATTTTACCCTTTCATCTTTAACTAAACATATCTCGACATGAAAACAAACAAATAGAACAAAACAAACGGCATTGGCGAGCTAAGACCACGCTCTTGACGTTGATGTAAGCATTATGTCACAACGGTATTTTCTAATTACCAGAGAGGGCGCTTTTCACTTGCACAATTTTTTTTGAGACAGGCTGTATTTGGTAATAACTGTGTTCACATTGTTGGACATACGCCCAGCGGAACTTGTTCGGCACAAAATGCTAGGAGTAGCGGTAGACGCTGCCAGGAGTAGTTGCAGTGCGAACGATGGTCAGCAAGCGTCAGCAGGAGTAGCAAGCTAGGTTCCCCTCCCCCACACTTTTGAGGCAAAAACCCCCAAATCACGTAAATTTCCACTTTTTGCGGCAATTTTGCGTAAAATGTGCCAATTTTGCCCCCCTTGAAATTCACTTTGCCCGCCTCCCCGAAAAAAAATTCCTGGTGCCGCCACTGCCCGGTGAAAGTTTGACCATTTTTACAAACTTACGCCGGATGTAACTCAACTAATGACTAAGTTGAATTCAATTCAACTAAATGATGCACCTGTGATTCATGCGTCGTTGGTGATGAATAACTTCATATTACAGTCCTTATATACTTATTTCATAGTGTGAACAAACCTCTTGGTTGTATGATACAATTCACACACATTTGCTTTTATGATATGATTCGTACAAAACTTATTTCATAAATCAACTTGTGACTTATTCATAGTGTAGACAAGTCCCTTGGTTGTATGATACAATTCATACACATTTGCTTTTATGATATGATTTGTATACAATTTATATTTCAGAAATCAACTTGTGACTTATTCATAGTGTAGACAGGTCTCTTGGTTGTATGATACAATTCATACACATTTGCTTTTATGATATGATTTGTATACAATTTATATTTCAGAAATCAACTTGTGACTTATTCATAGTGTAGACAGGTCTCCTGGTTGTATGATACAATTCATACACATTTGCTTTTATGATATGATTTGTATACAATTTATATTTCAGAAATCAAATTGTGACTTATTCATAGTGTAGACAGGTCCCTTGGTTGTATGATACAATTCATACACATTTGCTTTTATGATATGATTTGTATACAATTTATATTTCATATATCAAATTATGACTTATTCATAGTGTAAACAGGCCCCTTGGTTGTATGATACAATTCATACACATTTGCTTTTATGATATGATTTGTATACAACTTATATTTCAGAAATCAAATTGTGACTTATTCATAGTGTAAACAGGTCTCTTGCTTGTATGATACAATTCATACACATTTGCTTTTATGATATGATTTGTATACAATTTATATTTCAGAAATCAACTTGTGACTTATTCATAGTGTAGACAGGTCTCTTGGTTGTATAATACAATTCATACACATTTGCTTTTATGATATGATTTGTATACAACTTATATTTCATAAATCAAATTGTGACTTATTCATAGTGTAGACAGGCCCCTTGGTTGTATGATACAATTCATACACATTTGCTTTTATGATATGATTCCTACAAAACTTATATTCCAGAAATCTTATTCATACTCATAGTGTGAGCAGACCTGTTGGTTGTATGATACAATTCATACATATTTATTTTTATGATAAGATATGTACACTTATTTTCAGTCCTACATTGTAGGTTTGCTTACTGTATACCATAATTGCCGTAATTAGCACCTTAAATCAGTCATTTTCTGGGGGCATTTATTTAAGGTGGAATAGGAAATTAGGAAAAGAGCTGAAAAGCCATAAACATATCATGCTATACAAAGTTAATCTACATCACCAATGGCATTACCTAGTATGGATAAGCAGAGTTTTACAAAGTGTCACAAAATGTGGACCAGTGTAACAAAGTTTTCAAAATTGAAGAGGGCTTGAGATTCCAAACGTAAGAGCCTGTTTCTTGAAGATTTTGGTTATTTTGGGCACTTACTGCATCACATTATAAGCAGGACATACCACCAGGGTCCAATGATGGGGGCGAAAAAAGTTTTTTTTGGGCATATGGAAAAGTAGCTTTTGAAAAGTCTTTTGCTCAAATAAAAGGGGTCCCACAGTTAAGCAATGGGAGGAAATTGTCTTTTTTTCACTTTCAACTTCAATTATTATAAAGGGAAAGTCTTTTATTTTTTGGCTCACTCTTAATTGTCTCATGTATATATTAAACTTTACTTTCCCGAGTTTCAAGGAAATCTGTTGAAAGTCCTCGTCGTACAGGAGCACACTAAACACCGCAAGGTATTCCCAAAATCTCACTCGATTTACGTGTAAATGCACTGACATGCACTCCGTGTCATTAAAGTAGCGTGCTATAGACGGCCCTCACTTGATAATAGAAAGTCCGATTGACTTGGCTCAAACGGTATTTCCTAGAAATACTTTGCCATATTCTACTCTCTAAAAAGGAATCTGATTGGTTACAAAATGCTGTCGTACTGTAGGAAAAACCATGCCCTCTTCCGTACAGCCCTGCTTAGTGTGTTGTGTGGTAATGTATGCATTGTGCATTGACCTTGAATGCCTCTGTACACACAGCGTGCACACACTGGAGTCGAGTATAATTTATTTAAAGAGACTTTCATAGGAAAACTTTTCCATATGGGGATGAAAAAATGGGCACATTGGACGGGAAAAATGGCTGATTCAGGGGATGAATTCCAGTTGAAATATATACACCCCCTATGGAAGACATGACCTTAATCTCCCGCACAGGGGGTGAAGATTTCAAATAGAGTCACCCATTCAGGTAAACCCATTTGAAATTTGAAGATTAAAATCATGTCTTCCATAGGGAGTATAGGTTTCAACTGGAACAGCCCAATAGTAGAAATTGTTACATCTTTTTGTTTGTTTGGTTTTTTTGGGAGTACATAAAAAATGTGGGGGTTTAATTGCATCGCAAATGGCTGATTTTACAGGGATTTACCCATGTAGAGCTTTGACAAAATAAAACCCAGTTTAACTAAAACAATTTGATTTTTAAATCAAATAATTTTGATTAAAATCATCATGGAAATACAGGGACCAAAAGAGATTTACTTGCAGCTGCAGAAAGTTAACATTAAAACTTAAATCAATTAGATCAAGCAAAAATAGAAAGGAGTTAAACAACATATTAGCTGAAATTTGGCATGAAATGAAATAAGTAAATTATGTGTAAAAGTTCACATTGCCTAAAATCTTTTCCTGTAAACTTTTGACAAAAGGGTATTTTAAGCGTACATTGCATATTAACTGCGGCACTTGTCTCTGATTGGCTGCTGAGGCTATTTGCTGTTGCCGAGTGGAAATTTATGTACTTTGCACCATATGCATTGTTAGCACCGACTTTGCAATATCACGATAGTACTACGTGCTCATCAGAGGTTAACAGTAGCTTGATTTAGCTTAGATATCATAAAATGGATGAAACTTGTTTTCAATACGAATTCTATCACATACAATTTTTTTTATTAACAAGTGTGTTGTTTATCTGTTTCAATGTCACAACCAGACCTGATAGGGTTAAAATCCTTCTGTTATATTTTTTTAGTTTTGACATACTGAGCTCAGTGCTAAAAGCACACATAGATTTACTTTAAATTACAAGTGAAGCAAAAAAACCTTGTTAGCATGTACAAAATAAGCAAATCAGCTCTTTTACATGTGTAATTGTTTTGGAAAATATTGGAGACAAGCTCAGTTCTTTCAAAATCACACTTATGTTCTTCAGGCTAGTTAGTGAGGCATTTAAAAAAAAAATAACATTACAGTATAATGTATATACACCCAGGCACAAAAAGAAACTCGTCAGTTATATTCATCCTTGCTGTTCAATAACATGATAATTTTGGATTATTCTGAAATATACATTTTGTTAATTGGACTTTTCTTTCTCATTTGACACCCTGTTCGTGAATATTGAGCAAGAATTGACAAAGATATTCGCCTCCAAAGCCTCAAACCCCAAAATGAAAAGTTGCAATTTTAACGATTCAATTGTGCCTGTTACACTGTGTGTTTTATTGATTGGCCCGTGGTGCTTGTGTGCAATACATCGATGCGTTCCCACTGAAAATCGTTGAAAATGCAACTTTTGATTTTGGGGTTTGAGGCTTTGGAGGCGAATATCTTGGTCAATTCTTGTTCGTTTTTCACGAACAGGGTGTCAAATTAGAAAGCAAAGTCCAATTAACAAAATGTATATTTCAAAATAATCCAAAATTATCAAGTTTTTGAACAGCAAGGATGAATATAACTGACGAGTTTCTTTTTGTGCCTGGTGTATATACACACACTGAAACAAACAAATCATCTTTTTGTGGCGCCCTCTACGGAGACGCGCCACAATATAGGCATGGACTTTGTGAAAAGCTTCTAATTTCACTCTTGCTAGATTGACTTCGCAATTGTTTTGCTAAAATTATGCCCAGCTCAGAAATAAAACCACAATTTGCTTGGATTTTATTTTATTATTGTTTTCTGATATGCACGGGATAAAATGGTGAGCGTATATTCTTTGTTTAAAATACAAAATTAGGATTTATAAAAACACCAAATAAATCCTGACCTTTGTATGCATTCAACCAGTTTACCGTGTGCCTTAGAACCCGATAGACGGTGACATTTGACCATACACTAGGATCCACAACATGCTCATCTATCATGGGAACAGTTCTTAAACCCTAATACATTTGTACATTCATCCTTTGAAAATTTGGATACACAAACTCATACTCTGCAACTTGAGGTCAAATTTTGCACTATGATTATGTAATTGAGGTTATTGGACTATGCCATTGGGATGAGACTCTTGTGGTCCATAGTACCCAGTAATGTTTGCTTAATTAGATGTTATCTTAATTAGAGCTCTAGTAGGCCAAAGGTTATTATTTGCATGGTATAATTGACTTGGAACGTTTGTTTGCTAGATGTCAGAGTCAGGATGTAGGTATCATTATGCCTCAAATCACGAATTATTGTAAGATTAGTGCAGAGTAGGTTAGATATGAAAATGGAAAGTTACAACAAATGACTATACACCTGATTTGTGAACTGTGTCTTTTGAAAGACTCTTCCTGTTTATCCTTCATCTCTATTTGATTTTCAGTGTATTAGCAAGTAGATGATGTATATGTATCACAGACGTTATACATTTATAAAAACTTAACGTTTTCTATTGGTCAACATAGGCATAGATCCCGGGTGGGGATAACCCCCCATAGTTTGCCAGGGAGCTTACTTATTTGTGTCTTCTATACTATTCATCATATACCCCTGCATAACGAAATTCAACAATATTCAATATCCAAAGCAAGATCCTCACTATAATAGGTCCCAAAAAAAAAAAAAAAAAGGCTTTTGTTTGCTAAATTATACCATAGAATCTATATAGCGGTTATTGCCAAAGTTGCAATATAGTGGCACAATTGGGCGGCAAACTGAATGCAAACAACACGGCATATTAATTATACATGTTCTACATTGTTGTATTTTAAAACACTGAAGACCAAAATTGACTAGCTACTACCTCCATGATTGGATTAAGTAAATAACTAAATCCTGTTATCTACCCAGCAATGTTTGCTTATCTTAATTAATAATTGTAACAAACTGTAGTGTACTAAATGGTATAAGACAGAAAAAGCAAACAGACAGAAATTTAGAGTTTTAAATTAGAGAGTTGACAGGAAGTTGTAAGAGTTAAATTGTTATGGATGATTGGTGTAAGCGCGAAAATGTTGAATGTCAGATCAAAGTCATCCGAGGTGAATTAAGTAATGTCAATCACAAATTGTTACAGGTCATTTGAGGTGGACTAAGTTTATATTTGGATTGTCAGAACACCTTCCCCAACACATTTCTCTTGCATTTGATCATCTCTACTCTTCCCTAGAAAAATCATTATAATACCAAATCTACACACCATGGAATTCACCATATCACGTCCAAGGTCACATTGGGCGCCACATTCCTTTTTTAAAGGAATTTTTATTTACACATACTCAAGCTTTGTACAATAGAGGAAAATATATAAAAATGTTGGTGACCTGCTCGGTTCTCTCTAAACCTATCCTGTTTCAATAACACTATGACTGAAAGCCAGTCAGCGAGGCATTTATAAATAACATCACAGTATTATACAAATTACATCACATAAGGTCTTAAGGGCCATACAGACTCTAATAATTGGACATAGAATGTTTGATGTAACATGTCTTTGCTATTTTATCCATCCCCATTCTATTCCCAGTAATGTTTAACTTCTAATGAATGTTTGATGACGTAAAATGGATAATATGTTACGTCAAATATCTGGTGGAAATATATTATCGATTTTACATCATCAAACATTTTACGAGTTACATCACATAAGGTCTTAAGGGTCATACAGACTCTGAATATTAGACGTAGAATGTTTGATGTAACATGTCTTTGCTATTTAATCTATTCCCATTCTATTTCTAGTAATGTTTAACCTCTAACGAATGTTTGATGATGTAAAAATAATAATATGTTTAATGTCTACTGGAAATATATTATAGATTTTACATCATCAAACATTCGTTACAAGTTAAACATTACTGGAAATAGAATGTCAATAGATTAAACATTTTATATCAAATATTCTGCATCCACTAAAGTCTATAGCAGCCCTTACACAGCTTTTAAATCAGTGTTCTACATGTATATATAACTCATTGGATCCTATCATTACTGCCAGATACAGGAATAACATTGATAAGATCTGCAGGTATTTTCCATCTAGATGTGCGAGGCGACGTGGTACGGTGTATCAGTGAGTGAATCTATACCAAATACCACATGCAAAACCCTTACTAAATATAGAGCATGGCTTTATTTGTTGCTTTATTTTTGAAGCAACTTTGTAACAATTCCATCAAGATAAATTTGATATATAATGTTGAACTACAATGCACTAGAGATTAATTTTATTTTATTTTGTAGTGGTAATCATGGCTAGTCCTGCATTATTTTTCATTGGCATGTAAATCCAACCAAAATCAAAGACCACTGCCCCTGGCTTTCTCCTCCCCCTCCTCCCCTTCACCCTATCCCTCCTGTGTTGAGGTTAGGCATGTTAGGGGTCAACATGTGGTGGTATAGGGATATCTTCCCTGTCCATGCAACAGGACTTTGTGAATCACTGAAAATACACAGAGGCCCCGA
The DNA here is from genome assembly GCF_039555335.1 of Amphiura filiformis. Taxonomy (NCBI): domain Eukaryota; kingdom Metazoa; phylum Echinodermata; class Ophiuroidea; order Amphilepidida; family Amphiuridae; genus Amphiura; species Amphiura filiformis. Next base: position 13,126 of record NW_027305495.1, read on the forward strand.
AGGCCGATTCCATTTAGGTGTAAGTTGGGACATGTGTAAACATTACAAATATGCCAAAAAAATTAGTTTTAAAAAGTTCATGTTAATGATTTGCCGCTGTACTTCCTGCTTTCAATGCTGTCTATTGGGTCACAATAATAATAAAAATAAACAGTTTGTTTCCAAGCTATAGAGATCCAGAAGTTTTATTTGATTCTCAATGTGAGAAAGTGAAGAAAATGGCTTTCCTATGCTCAGTGGTGCTTGTTATGTCAACAACAGTAAGTATATTCTTAATAGAAAACATTACATTTTGCTGTAATGTTTCAGAAAATAGTGTTATGAAAAGCATATATATGAAATATTGAGATATATGTGGGAGATTTAATAAGACAAACTAGTTTTTGTCTCGCCTGATAATGCAGGAGACTATATAATCACTTTTCCGTATGTATGTGTGTATGTATGTGTGTGTGTATGTGACAAATTTGGTTAAAGTTTTGGTTAAAGTTTGCTTTCCGCCTATTTTCTCGGAGACTATGAGTCGCACGTTCCTCAAACTTGGTGGGTGGGTGCATCTTGACCCGAGACAGAACCGGTTCGTATTGGTTAGTGGGTCAAGGTCACTGAGGTCATCTAGGGGTCATCTGAGGTCAAATTAGTAAAAACTGTCGTATGGCCATGACACTTGGTGGGTCCAGTCAACATTTAAAGCCAAATTTTTGGAAGGTCATTTCAAGGTCACCAGAGGTCATCTGAGGTCAAATTAGTAAAACTGTCGTATGGGCATGAAACTTGGTGGGTACAGTCAACATTTAAAGCCAAATTTTGGAAGGTCATTTCGAGGTCACCAGGGGTCATCTGAGGTCAAATTAGTAAAAAGTGTCGGATGGGCATGAAACTTGGTGGGTACAGTCAACATTTGAAGCCAAATTTTTGGAAGGTCATTTCGAGGTCACCAGGGGTCATCTGAGGTCAAATTAGTAAAAACAGTCGTATGGGCATGAAACTTGGTGGGTACAGTCAACATTTTAAGCCAAATTTTTGGAAGGTCATTTCGAGGTCACCAGGGGTCATCTGTGATCAAATTAGTAAAACTGTCGTATGGGCATGAAACTTGGTGGGTACAGTCAACATTTAAAGCCAAATTTTTGGAAGGTCATTTCGAGGTCACCAGGGGTCATTTGAGGTCAAATTAGTAAAAACAGTCATATGGGCATGAAACTTGGTGGGTACAGTCAACATTTTAAGCCAAATTTTTGGAAGGTCATTTCGAGGTCACCAGGGTACATCTGAGGTCAAATTTGTAAGAACTGTCGGATGGGCATAAAACTTGGTGGGTACCGTCAACATTTAAAGCCAAATTTTTGGAAGGTCATTTCGAGGTCATCTGAGGTCAAATTAGTAAAAACTGTTGGATGGGCATGAAACTTGGTGGGTGCAGTCAACATTTGAAGCCAAATTTTTGGAAGGTCATTTCAGGGTCACCAGGGGTCATCTGAGGTCAAATTAGTAAAACTGTCGGATAGGCATGAAACGTGGTGGGTCCAGTCAACATTTAGAACCAAGTTTTTGGAAGGTCATTTCAGGGTCACCAGGGTCATCTGAGGTCAAATTAGTAAAAACTGTTGCATGGGCATGACACTTGGTGGGTACAGTCACCATCAGCCAGATAATCGTGGCCAGCCGATAACCTCCAAATTCATTTACCGCTACCAAAAGTAATTGAAAAAGCAGGTGGTCGCAAAAGTAGGCGAGACTCGTGGTTCGAGAACCGCCTTGTTTCTTTAATTATTCTAAACTGAATATTCTGGTTTCTCCTGAGAAGAAATGCGATTTGCCCACTGCAAGTAAGCCATCTGATGTGGCAGACAACCCTCCATACCACACATTATAGCCCACATCCTCAATGACACATCCAGTGTTATGATAGCTAGGTGTGCCATTCCCTTTCCATGTGTATTTGTACACATGCCACTTCCTATCCCCCTTATGATAACATAAAGCATATAATTGCCTTGCATTACTCCTATAGGATACAGCGTGGAATATACAACCATCAGGTGGTTGTATACTACACAGATCCTGATCTACATCACCCAATGCTTTGATTACCATCTTATCCCTTCCCATTACCACCAGGTATTCTGTACTAATACTAAGATCACATGGAGTGAAACTAATGGATACAATCCTTTGCTGTGTGAACCCTGGCAAATTACAAACCACCAATGCACCACTACTTAAACCTATCACAGCTGTATTGGCATTAGCTGCAATACACCATGGATCCCCATTCCCATTATGAATCTGATATTTCTCTACATGGTTTGATGTGTCATGTATTGGGAACTTATACACATAAGATTTATTTCTGCATGCTACCAATATGCCATCAGGTACAGATGCACTCACTGCTGCACCACATGGCCCCACATCATGTCCCCACTCATCAGATCTGAGGGTGTACAGTAGATGTGTCTCTTCCCTGCTCACATGATGTACCGCTACACTGTTGTATCCACAGATAGCCAGACGATCACTAGTCACAAAACACAATTTTCCCTTTGAGTCAATCTCATGTTTTAACTTCCACTCCAGTCCTGTAATGTGGAAAGATAATGGGAAATAAATAAGTTGTTTGCATTTGTGAATTTTAAGTGAATGAATGATTGGATGGATGCATGAATGAAATCAGAATAATCATCAATTCAATACAGACAAACATGAAGAAATATTTGCAAACAAAATAATGTCAATGTGTAGTCAATTACTGAATTAGCTATAAAAAAGTAACTTACAATGATACAACTTTGATACAACTTAATATGATAAATAATATAACATTCAAAAATCAACATGCTTATAGCAATATTGTCATATTTGTAGAGGAGGACATCCTTATTTTTTTTCTTCAAAATTCTGGTCAAAATATTCATACACTGTACACACATACAGCCTGTCTCAAAAAAAATTGTGCAAGTGAAGAGCGCCCTCTCTGGCAATTAGAAAATAACGTTATGCATGTACATAACACAGCCTGTACACACATGGTGTACTGGATGTTCAAAATACATCAAGCCAATTGATATCAGTCACAGCTGACCGACTGATACACACAGCATTGACAGACTGATAAAATTATGCACTGGAATTATATAGTAATTTTTCTGCCTCCGCAGGAGGTAGTTTGATTTGAAATTGACACCTAAAATGCCGCACATTGCGCGGCACGTAGGCCGATTGTACAAATTTATATTCTGACAAGTACTCTAATTTCCGCCCAATATCGAGAGCCCAATATATATCCCCCACCTCTCTGCGCCATACATAAATTCGCCTATCGCCATTTACCAATGTTCAAAAAGGTAATCACGCTTCCTCAGCATGTGCAATAAATTAGCATTAAAATTAATCTTATTCTATAGGGATTCTAGAAACACCTAGCACGTGGCGCCAATGGCGTGGGTCTATCAAGTTCATGAATTATGCATTAGAATATTTTCAAGCTCATAATGTTTTATAATTGAAGACCGAATTAAAAAGACTAGCTTGCGTATGCCGTCCTGTCAACCAGACCAAAAATGCCATACTGCGCAGGTCAGCAACCAATCACGGCGCGCCTTTGTCATGACGTCAGATGCAAAGTAGTCTTTTTTTAATTCGGTCTTTAATTATAGGTTGTAGCCTCAGCACTCATCAGCAGCTTTATCGTAGAAGACAAGTTGGAAAACTGTTATGCTGTCATGCGCGTATTTTTGGGGGGGCTTTGGGGGTGCCAGCCCCACGGGGTAAAAGCAGGGGGCGGCCAAAATGAAGGGGCGGCGGAAGAAGAAGGCGGCAAAAAACAGGGCGGTAAAAGCGAAGGCGGCAAAAAGATTAAATAAATTAAAAAGGGTGGAAATTTTGAAAAAATGGTACTATACATGAAAATGTGGTGCTTTTAGGACGCTTGTGCCTGAAACCCTTTTTTTTTTTTTTTTTTTTTTTTTTTGCTCTTCACTTTTCAAACGACCAAGAAAAAAATTGGGTCAACCTTTTTGGGCTGTTGAGGAAGGGGCGGCAAAATTTAATTTTCTTCAGCCCCCCCGGGGTTGGGGCGGCCAAGGTACGCCACTGGCTGTGGCAATGGGAATACACATCAAACAAGGTTTAATTTCGTGATTACATGAAATCTGATTATCAATGGAAAAACTTTGGCTGGAGAAGTTGAAGCTGACGTTCATGGCGACACTTTGGATGTGATAACTTGACATCATGGATTGTTTTGTACACAATTTGAGGTATTTTTGTGCCATTTAATATCCGGCGAGTCAGCAGGCTGACTTGCATGCAGGCCTAGCTCGACTAGGCCGCAATCATTGTGTCTACATCATAATAATAGGTTGAAATGATGGGATTGAAAAGACCGGCTAGCTATTTGATTTCTCTGCATACGAGATGTATGTGCTGTGCCGTGTCCAACGTGTACGCGAGTATACAATGTACACACGGCATGTCATGATCATGATGATGTTGCATTTGAACTGCAATGTATGGTATGATATGCCTAGCCGCGCCTATGGCCGGCTTCATTGCTGTTCAAATACATGTACTAAAGTATTGCAATTTTATTGCGTTGATATAATTCGAATAATTCGTTTTAAAGTATTTGCTTCCCCAATTCCCATGCGTGGTTGGTCATGTTGGTGGTATGTATGTCAGTTTTTTACATTCTACTGAGTACTGTTGCATCTGGAACTCTTCATATCTGAAAGTTTGAAGGTCTTATTTCATACATCAGAATTATCTGCAAGATGGCTTTAGGTGACCGTGGCCCTATTGGCTAATGCACAAATTTAGATTTTCTTTCTATTTAAATAATATGTTAAAGCTTATGCCCTGTAGATTACATTCGGTTCTTGAGATATGGCCTGTCAAAATGGTGTGAAACCAAAACAAAAAATTGGCAACAACTTTCTTTTTATTTTCTATATTTACCCTTGGACAGAGAACCTAAAAAGCACAAGGACGCAACTTTTTGCTTGCATGTTGGTAATCAAACACGACAACCATTTATTTCACTTTGATCAGACCCTCACCCGTACCTATGAACTCAGCCGTGTTATAAAAGATATTCTCAAAATTGAGTGACTGCCCCAACCCAAATCGCTAGCGGCACAATGGCCAGAGTCGCAAAGAGAATTTAAATTAGATCGGAAAATTTGAGATGCCAGTGGGCACCGACTATCCACTTTATCGTAGCGCCATGCCGCAATAAATTTTTCCATACGACAACACGTGATCAAAAGTTACCGCAGGTGGCCATCACCCAGAGCTTAAATTCCAGGCGTTGGACCCAAAACCCCTTGATCATTAACACACAAAATCATGGCTGGAACATCACAATAAATAAAGGTACTATACAAGGGTGAATACAGGTCAACTGCTCCCAGACGACGTAGCCCAAGACTCAACAGGCGTGTAACCTGAAGTTACAATGGATAAATTGTTAATTATTAATGTTACATTCTATAATATGTGCATATATATCATTATCAATAAATCGGAGATAAATCAAAACCCCATCTTTTGTCGCTTGTACAAAGCATTCTGTTGTTTATACATAAAGACATGCTCTATTATATCCTTGATGACACCTGTACCTGCATGTAAGGCTTTGATATTGATGCACCACTGCCATCAATGAATATTTGAACTAAAATACTGTGTATCTTTGAAGATCTGTGATTTTCCTATAAAATACTAATGAAAATTTGGTATTAATAACCACTTATTTAAAACATATGTTGGAAACATACTCACGTACTGTGCATCTTTGAAGATATATGAAATATTTTTCTTGTGCAGTGTTAATCTGGAAAGTGAATTCAATTTTAATTCACATACACACATTTTCCATTTATGATGAGCAATTAAAGCTCTCCCTTCAAAACTAATTATTTTCAGGGACAATCATACTTCTAAATTTGACACCTAATTTACTGCTACACATACATGTACTTAACTTTCTTACATAGCTTCCCCTACATGCCTGCAAAGGGAGTGGCGGGTGGGAAAGAAAAATATTTAGATGTTGTCATGTCCGATTTCCAATCAACAGTGAAAAATACCAACGAAACACACCCCAATCCCGCGAAAGGCGACGATACCCATTGGTCCGGGTCAAGTAAACAAACACGCTGCCATAACAATTGACCTCTGACCCAGAGAACAAAACATGGGATCGATCAAAACTTTCTCAGCCCGGGTAAATTGAGTTTAACTTGTTGCACATCGTTAAACTTTATTTTGACAAGTCCAGTTGCCAGATGATTTTCTAATTACATGCATGAATTATGCAAGATTTCAGATACAATTAAAAGAGCTATGGTACTGAGGCATGGTACATGGGTAGAACACACACTATACTACAAAAGTACGGTTGCGTTTTGGCAAATTTCAATTTGCATAATTAATTAGGGCCACTTATTAGAAAAGTTGATTAGGGCCCTAATTAATTATGCAAATGAAAATTTGCCAAAAAAGGCATCCATGGGTTTTATATCTTATTTTGTAGCCGATCTGAACATTTTTGTATAATTCTTGCATATATAATTAGAAAATAAGGCCTACCTGACAACATTGCATAACAAAATAAAAGAAAGTTGTTGCCAACTTCTTGGTTTCGTGCCATTTTGACAGGCCATATTTTGGTAACCGAATATCCGATTAAAATAAAATTTTCAGTCTTGTAATCAGGAGAGAATGAACTCACATATTTCAATCAGACAAAAATCTATATCCAATAGCGTTACCTTAAGGTTAAATACAATTGATTTTCAAGGCTTGATTCCAGAGGGGCGTAAGTTAATAATGGAAACAGCCATGCAGAAAAGAATGAACTCACGCGTACAATAGTGTTTCAATCTGAACTAGGGCCACGGACAAACCGCGGCTCGTGAGTCATCCTATATGTTGCAGGCAGGATAGGGAAGGCGACCATGATAGGACCATATGGGCTGATGGGGGGGGGGATTGTGGGCAGCCGTTTTCGGCAATTTTCCTTTGGATTTTCTACATTTTCAATTTTTAAAATTATCCTGGATGATATCTGTCGTGAAATAAATCAACTTGCTTCTATAGGCTATAAAAGGCCTAGTATGCCTATTTATACCCTGATTATGCAATATAGGCCTACAACCATAAATACAACAACAGTAACAAAACCAACAACCAATATTTTGTTAATCTAATTTGTAAAAATATATTCATATGCCGCGCCTATTAGACTAGTATAGCCTAAAAATTTCTAAATTATATAATGAAAAAAAAAAGCGGGCAAAAACAATCAATCGCTGCAGTCAGAAAGAAAAAACGAACAAGAAAAAAAGAAAAAAGTGGGAGAAAAATAAATAAAATAGATGGAATGGACCACATAGGGACTCGAACACGTACCAAAGTTTTCCAGCTCAAAACTATAGTAGGGTACCTGCAGGTAATATGGGACCATTAAGGACGTTTAGCTTATGTGCATAAAAACTATAGAAGATATGCCCAAAAGAGATTATTATGATGAACAACCTGTCCTTTAAGATTAATAAAACAGGCAATGTTATCTTGTTTTTATGTTTGTTTGGACGCTACGACGTCAAAATGACGTCATCGTCAAGTGTCCCATATTACCTGCACATGCACTGTGTTATCTCTATGGTGAAAATCAATTCAACAAGAAAATTCAATTTTCTATATAGTTTTGCTTTTCACATTGACAATGCACACCATTTCCTATGTGTCCCATATTACCTGCACCCATTCAGTTGAAAATCAGAGAAAATAATCATTTATAAAAGGAAAGTGCCACTTTTCAGTGGAATTTTACCTGCTGATAAGCTTAACCCATCACCTAAAGATCATAAAAAGTGACAAATGCACCCTCAGTACCAGAGTATTTGGATACACAATCATAAAATGTGGAGTCATTGATTTTATATCAGGCCAAAAACAACGACGTAAATTTTTGGGTACTTTCCCTCTTTTGGCATTGCTTTCCAAGAGTTTGATACACAGACTCCAAAACTGCATTTCTAGAAGCACAATTGATGTCTCTAAACACTTAACAAATCAACTTAAAGTGTGTACCTTCTCTAAGCTACTTTTTGTTAAAATGAAAACAGGTGTCCCATATTACCTGCTGTCCCATATTACCTGCAGCTACCCTATTATATAGTCGAACGTGAGTCTGAGCGCGCTAACCGATTGAGCTACTGAGTGATCTGTGAAATCGATTGATCTCAAACTGACTAGTATGGAATAGTGCATACCAGGCTCTTATGATAAACAATCTCATCACCGCTGTAAATGTCGGGGTATCGATGGCGAAAAACCTCGATTTTTGCAAAAGTAGCTTATATTTGGAGTGAAATTCAAATGGTAAAGGAATCGACATACTTTTGAGAAATAATGTAGGCAGTTAGAAATCAAAATCAATGTTCCACAATCCAGATATCGATAATGTAACATAACAGTGTTTTGTGGTACAAGATTCTCGAAAATTGTTCCTAAAAACGGGCTAATAAAATTTAATCTGTACTGTTTTTGGTTCTTCCCCATGGCAACATTATTTCTTTTGTCGATTTGTAGTACAATACAAAAAAGGAGAAAACAATCACTCGGCGTAGTTTTATACGGAGCGAATATTTGAAAAAAACTGCGTAAAAATGATTTAAACGAAGGATTTTCAAACGGATTCTAAAAATTTGTATAAACACACAAAAATAATGTAATAAAATAAGATACATCCATGCACCAACATTTGACTCACTGCGATATTTGATTGCTGAGAAAACGCGGTTTTAGAGAACAACTTTATACGTCTTTTATACGTTTTTTATCGTTTCTTTGTGTAACCTTAAAGCTAGCATTATAAGTGTCTCCTTAACTAATAACAAAAGGTGCCCACTGGTATCTTGGAGGCATTGTCTTTTTTAAAGACATTTCTTGTTTTTACCCCATCTGATCGGTTCAAACTTAAAGGAGTATTTTGTGATCCTAGCATCCTCTTTTTATGACATTTTTCAGTACATATCCACGAAAAAATCATATTCCCAAAATTTCAGTTGATTCCGATTTTGCGTTTGCGAGTTATGCATGATGTGTATTACACTGCTCCATAGACAATGCGTTGTAATTTCGTTCTGGTATACCAGAACGAAGTTCATATTTCACGATATCTTTGCTAAGCGAATTAATCTGCAAGAAATATTTTGTACATAAACATTATGTAGCCAGAATATTCCAGTGATATAAAAATCTCAACTTTTTTTGAGAAAAGTGGGGGGATGAGGCTGTGGATCACAAAATGCCCTTTTAAAAGGGGACATATCTGACAGTAAAATCTAACATTTTGAAGAAATCTATTTTAATGGAAATGATATTGCATAAAGTGCAAATGCAGAAAAGATTTTATAAAATGTCAGTGAAGTTAACCCATATTGCCCTGTGCATGTGTTTGGACCAAAATCTGGTAAAATTGCACATTCTTGTGCGCTACACACCCACTGGCCTTTTACATTCACCTTCATTTTGGGCTAAAATTGTCTGAAATTTAAATTTCTGACCGGAATAATATATGACCGTCTACCTCTAAATTGTATTGCTTCTGCTGCCACTGTCAATCTTATTGTAGCAGAGGCTCCGGAAGATTTTGAATATTGGGGGGGGGGGCAAAATTTTTGGGCTCCTCCGAGGCAGGTGGGTACGGAAGCGCGGAAGCTTTTGAAATGCACACATTTTTACATGAATTGTACCTTACATTTTGAATTATACCCTAAACTTATGAATCTGACCCTAAAATTAAGAATTTTACCCTAAAATTTATGAATTTTACCCTAAAATTATGAATTTTACTCGAAAATTTATGAATTTTACCCGAAAATTATGAATTTTACCCTAAAATGATGAATTTTACCCTAAAATTATAAATTTTACCCCAAAATTATGAATTTTACCTCAGATTATTGGGGGGGGCTCTAGGGTACTTGGCCCCCACCAAAATTATTGAGGGGGCCGGGCCCCCCAGCCCCCCGGTTCCAGAGCCACTGTGTAGGTCCCCTATTTGTAAACCACAACTGGGCCACTTGAGTGTACAAGCCTTCCTCACAGTGAGTTTGGGGCCTCCAAATTTTAGCCTGGCCCATGGCCCCAAAAAGGTAAATCCAACCTGACCCCTCTCCACCAAAACGCGTATCACTATATATCTTACCAGTTCGGAGAAATTGCACTCACAATCTGGGACGGACAGAATGACAGATGGAAGGACAGACAACCGGAAAACATAATACCTCCAGTGCAGTGGAGGCATAAAAAATCCTAGTGCATATCATTTTGGTTCTGTGTTACTGTGATAATTATGTGCGAAGCATGACATTTTTTTCAATTGTACAATATTAGCCCAAAAATATGCTGAAATTTTGTGTTTACCAGGCTGATTTTCAATACACTATTTTTGCCCAAAATAAATGTACAATTTTGTGTTTTCTGGGCTAGTTTTCAATTTTACATTTATGAGGGTAGGGAGTTGAAATTTTCTTGTTGGGGTTGGTTTTATGGGGGTTGAAATTTTCGTTTGGTGGTTGAGTTAGCAAGCATAGCAAACCAACCCCTTTGGAAATAAGCCCTTTTTAGGGCTTAAAGGGTTATCATAACCCTTTAAGCCCGCGGTTATCCTATGCATATCTGCAATTGTATTGTGGTAATTTTAAATGTAATTTTATTGTCTTTTTTATATTCTATGTTTTTATAATGTGACTTTGTAAATGATATGCATAAATAAACTCAAATCAAATCAAATCAAACTCATTTAGGGTTTCGACCCCTTAATCCCCACCCAACCACACAAAAACCACTGCTGGCTGCACATATAAAGCAGGCAAGCACACATAGTCTAAATCATTGGCTCCTACAATCTGTTTATCCACTGGGAGGCATGCTCATTGGATATTTGGCAAAATATTTTCCACAAAAAGAAGGAAATTTTCTAACCACATATTCCCGAAATTGAAAAAAAAAGATGTTTTTCATTTACCAAACACATGCATAAATCATGAAATCTTCATTATTTTGTTTTAATGAACTGCTTGAAGTGCATCAGCATATTACCAATCTGGTGTGAGCCAGTCAGCCAGGATTTTTCAGATGAAGGGCCAAGGGGGGAGGGGCAAGGTAACTTTTGTTGTTGTTTTTTTGCAAAAAAATAAATGAATAAATGAAAAATTGAATTAAAAAAAAAGAAAGAAAGAAGAAGTTCCAAGGCCTTTATCAAACGCAATTTACAGCTTTAAAAGTTTAAAAAATCCGACCTACCTACATGTACCCGAATTTTTTTTTTATGTTACGCCAATCAAACAATTTTTTAGGCCTTATTGTGCATAACATTTTCAGTCATGGTCACAGCATATATGTGACTGTACATGACAAATGAGCCGTAAATGTCCTAAATTGTATTCTGAGTTACAGTGTAAAATGTGCATGAAGGTCGTATATATAGGTACCTCAAGTTGGTGTGACAAGTATCTGATTTTAATAGTGTTAGTCAAACAAATTTTAAACCAATCAATAATCCTATTGCTGAAGAGGATAATAAGCTTCTACCTATTTCTATAGAATTTTCAAATAGCTCTGGTCTTTGTTTGCTTTGCCTAAATCCTGTTCAAGTGGTGAATTACAAAGCATTGTATTTTGTCTAGGTATGTATAACCAACAATTAACAAGAGAGGAACTCGTTGACTTGGGTATGATTTGAAATGATCACCAATTATGACTGTTTGAAGTTATTACCAGCAATGTGGAAAAAGAGACACATGTAGAAACAAAAAAAGCTACCATTTTGTTGAAGTTCAACAAACCATAACCCCGCTTCTGGATATCGTATGAAGTCACAATGATATACCATTTTGAAGCTTATGAAGTTAGGATATATATATTCTAAACACGAAATAAAACAAAATTGACCAGGGAGGAATTTACGGCTCATTCGTCGTGTACAGTCACATATCTGTCTCTGAAAAGGTAGGCATATTATTAGAAATATCATTCCCATTTGAGCAAAACAGGTATTGTTGAAGGGCAAAAAATAAGTGAAATTGCTAAAAAAAGGTATTTTTCCCTGAAAAAAATTCGCAAAACAATTAAGATATCTTCTAAAAGTTGGTGTTTTTAAGGCGAGTGGGGTGGTACATGTAAGAGCCGTATGAGTTTTAGCTACTTAACTAAAAACTGGCAAATAATTATTGATTTCTTGAAGCTTGAGGGTTGGGGCATGAAACGTGTTGGTGACACAATACACTGCACAAACAAGCACACATTGTTTAAATAATCAAAGTTCACTGGGCACATCGGAAAATAATCTGGATGTACACTCTGTCACCCCTCCATTCTAGTGGCGTAGCTGGGAATTTTTCCAGGGGGGCAAGCCATGGGGCGGGGGCCCAAGGCCTAAATCCACCAAACAAAAATTTTTGCAAAAATGGTTATAGGCGATAGCGCCCTAAAAGCAACACATTTTGTTTTCTCACCACTAATCATATGGTATTGTATATCGTATGGATTCCCCATTCCCCATTCACCATCTCTTTTCCCCTCCTATCCCTCTCTCCTCCCTTTTTTCCTTTCTCTCTCTCCTTTATCCTCTTTTTTCCTTGCGCTAGGGGTGGGGGCCCAAATAGGTTTGCCTGCCCCCCTCCCCCCGTCAGCTACGCCACTGTTCCATTCCAAGTCCAATATTCCAATTCCAATAATACATTGACACCAAACATGCTTTAAGACTCACTTGCATTTTCTGTTTGTTTTATTTGTTGTTGTTAATACTATTTTGGAAAGGTGCATGTGTCCTGCTTTACCTGAATTGACTCAGCTGAGCTGTGAACACCTGAGCCAGCACTTGTCCCCCAGCAAGTGTGTGCAAGGATCATCAATTTTTATATCAGGCCTGGCCAGGGCCGGATTTACCATAGGGCCAGCTGGGCCCGGGCCCAGGGCCCCCAAATTTTGGGAGCCCCAAAAATTGCCCTGTGCAGTGGGCATCTTCCATATTAGTCGAAAAACACCATGTTTTGGGCCAAAATAGCCTACAAAAATTGCAAATTTTAGCACGCTTCGCACTGGTCTGTTGTATAGGAAAATTCAGCTTCAATTCAGGCTAAAATAGTCTTAAATTGATAATTTTTTGTCCTAGTAAAATCTAAAGACTTGGCCACTTGAGTGCACATGCCGTCCTCACGGTGCGTTTGGGGCCTCCAAATTTTGGCCTGGCCCAGGGCCCCCAAAAAGAAAAATCCGGCCCTGGGCCTGGCAAAGTGCAGACCTGACCTATAACTGGTTCCAGTTCCTTGAGGGGTGCGGGCGAAGCACACACAGCCATCGAGGGCAAGATAGGACATTCATGGTCCCCCTACGTTTGCACTGACGTGATGACAGGGATGCCAGTTTTCAGGCAAATGCCTGATTTCCTACTTTTTGTAGCTCCATTTCTGCACTTTTATTTATTTTCAGTCCGTTTAGAGGCTTTATAGCTCAAATTTGCGTGCATTTCCTGGCTTTTCCTGCAAATGGTTACTTCAGGCCACTGGCATCCCTGCGCACATGAGGACTGGTGTATTTTGTAATGTTAGATAGGACCTGTCATGGTCCCCTACACGCTGAACAAGTGCTAACCTGACCAGGAATCATGGCAAGGGGCTATCCTGCAGCCAGGATTGATTTTGGGGTGCTGGACAAGAACAGGGACCTTTAATATCAGGAAAAAATCAACTTGCATCTAAAAAGTGAACTTATGTTTTCTTTTTTAAGTAGATCCACTGTGAATTTTTCTTTTCAATTAGAATCTTTTGGAAACATTTTAACAAACAATGTGGACCTTTTGGTAGGAGGCCTATTGCACCCACCTGGGACTGACCTATTGCCTCGGTTTTGAAACAAAAGTATATGAGATATTTAAAGGAGGATGGTCGATATCACATGATGTATTCCCACCTATAGTTTGTGATGGTATTTCAATCACTCTTGATATGATCCAGAAATTATACAGGATTTTAGACACGTTTTGGTTTACAAATGCAAGTAAGGCATCTTTCATCTTTATTAGTTTCACAGGGTACTGAGTACTGACTGATGCATCATTAAAGAAAATGTGGATCTGGTGTGGGGATGAAATTGTTGAGCAGAGCATCTAGTACTTAAGTGCATGTACTCGTACTTACCATCAGCTTCAGTGAGATTTTCTCCCACCAATGTGGGTCTGTATTCACGGGACACGCTTCTCAGAATTTCCAAACTTTCTGGTCTCTGGGTGCGATCTTGATGCCAGCATCGCATCATCAGCTCTCTCAAGAATTGGGGACAATCATCAGGAATCGTGGGACGAAGGCCTTTCATCATAACTTGATACATCACATACTCAGTGCGCATTCCTTCATATGGTATTTTACACGACACCATCTCCCAAACGATGATTCCAAAAGCAAATATATCACCTTTCGGTGACAGTTGCAATTCAGTTAAAAGCTCAGGCGCTATCCATCTAATACTTCCTTTTGTACTCTCTGTCGTCTTCGTACTAGTAAGTTCTTTTGCGATACCGAAGTCACAAATCTTTAAGACATCATCAGCTGTTAAAATGCAATTGGGCGATTTCAAATCGCGATGGGCCACCCGTATTTCTTAAGATAGTTAACTCCATGAGCTAAGTGAAAGATCCATCGATGAAGCAGATGTTTTGGAAGTTTGTCCTTATCTTTGAGATAATCATAAAGGGATCCTTTGGCAGCATATTCAGTTAGTATAACTACATGTTCCTTCTCCAGAACTGTATCATAATACTTGATGATATTCTTGTGATTGAGTCTCTTGAGGAATTTAAGCTGTGTTGTGATTTCAGAATCAATTCGAATCTTCTTAGCAGCAACTTCAGTAGTGCCAAATTCTTTGGATTTCCATGTAACGCGGTAGACACTACCACTTGCTCCACCTCCAAGATACTCATGATATGTCAAATTATCTGACATTTTTGGCTCAAATGTAGATCTGAAATGGGTGAAAATTTATTTTTTTGGTTAATTTTGAGCAGTAACAATGCAAAGTGGCAAATTATTTTTATCAAGTCAACGTACCGATACTGATACATTATTTGAACACAAACGTTTTTTAATTGAATATGGTGTTAAACTTAAGTGCAACATATGCACAAAGAAAGAAGCTATGTGATTTGGTTTTTTTTTACTTAAAGTTATTAGAGCAAGCTAAAACTTACCGTACGAAACTAGCGAACACATCTGTGGCGTCATAAGTAGTTAAATTGTGGGAAATTTTTGATAGGTGTAAATAACTTGGTTGTAATCAGATAAAGAATAGGTTTTAATCAACAATTTGGACCTTGATCAATGGGCTATTCCATTTAAAATCCAGACATCCCCTGTGGAAGATTTTGGAAATATCTTCCACATAGGGAGTATGAATTTCAAATGGAATAAGCACATTAGGCAGCTCCATTTGAATTTCATACACCCTCTGAGAAAGATTCAACTTGAATCTTCCCTGAGGGAGAGTGAGTTTCAAATGGAGCTGCTAATGTGTTCATTCCATTTGAAATTCATACTCCCCCTGTAGAAGATATTTCCAAAATCTTCCACAGGGGTAGCGTGGATTTTAAATGGAACAGCCCAATTTACAGTTTAGTATGGAGTAGTCTGGATCATTGTATCAAGCAAGCTCAAGCACAAAAGTTCAACCTTATATCATGCACTTGACTTTGTTTATTCATGTAGCAGTTTGGGACAAAGGTTAAAGAATAAAATGAAGATAAAGAAGAACAGTGAAATTTAAAGGAATTGTTGGTGATATGTGGAACCATAGCACCTTTAAATTGATACAAAATAAAAGCATTATAGGCAACAACAACAAAAAAACAAGTTTGTTTTCAGTAGCAGGTCTGATTTTGAAATGGAAAAAACCAACGTCCCAATAAACAGCTTGCAGAAACCCGGGGCAGAAACCAATGCACTCAAGCTACTGGAAACAAACTTAGTTTCTTTTTATGGGAATTTTAAAGCAAAATAAAAATTTCCTTTAAAAAGGAATAGGGCGCCCAATGGGAGCTTTCATGTGATGTGCTGAAATGTAACTGTTTGGATACAATTTATTTTCTTCTTTAAAACAATAATGTAACATTAGCATAGTAAGCAAAGTAAGATTAGGAACTGTAAAGCATATTTATTGCAGTGAGAGATGTGTAAAATCATACTGCATGGGATGTACCGTAATAAAAATAAAAAGGAATAAAGATTAGATTACCATTTCGGTTACTATTGTTTGGAAATGGTACATCATGTTGGGGGGTGTTGGAGCAGAATTATTTTATTCAGAATTTAGGTTTGCATATTTAATTCGTATGGATTGTTTTCCAAGTGGACATATGCACATAGTGCATGGTTCTTAAAATACAGAAAATATTTATTTATTTCAACTAATTTGATACTCTGAGAAGAGCAATTGCAATTTTTTACGGTCCCTTTTTAGTCAACTTTAAAAATTGGGATGATTACAAGGATGGCAATATAGGGACAGACAGGCGGCGGATGACATGATCGAGCCGGCAACTTGTGAAACCGCCCGGCCATATGGCATTTTCCAATATAGTCGGTTAGTTTTGTGGGGTTCATTATCGAACCCCAACGCTTTTAGCTTGTATTTATATTATTTATCAGCATAGGCCTATTTGTTTGTGATATTTCAAGCGTTTTAAAATTTCAAAATAATCCCATTCAATTACACTTTTGACGATGAAAATTTCCTGAATTTAGAGAATGCAATGCGGCCACCACCTGGGGACAGGCGCAATATTTTTTGGGGGTGTGGCAACCACAGGTGTGTATCTTAGACTGCTGCCCTCAGTCGTCAACCGTCTAAGCATACACAGTACATGCGATGATGCGAAGTGTAGACAGCTGATTGGAATTAGTCTAACAAAGCAGTACAGCTTTGTCTCAAAATACTAAGGTTGCTGGTTCGAAGCCTGGTGTTGCCATCCTGAATTCCTCATAATCCTCTAAAACCCTTGCCTCTCTCCATTGAGGTGTATAAATGGGTACAAGCTATAATGGTCCACAACTTATAAGTTCCCGCCTAATACTTTTTAAAATAAGCCGGAAAATATTTTACGAAATGATAAGATGTAAAAAGATATGTATAGCCCTATTTATTTTACCCCTTTGGACCAATTTATAGCGTCATGCATTGTGTTCAGTCACAATGGTTCATTGTGTACGACAAGAGGCTGTTTTAAAAGTTGCACCCGAGTCCATGTTTTCTGTAACAAACACATGAATAGCCTGGTCTTCTGTATTGTTTGAGAATTGATTCCTATGGACTCAGATATAAAAGGGGACAAATGTGATGCGATGAAGCAAAATCAGTTGGAACTTGGAAATATTAAATTTTCAGTTTCTTATAGGATAGTTAAAAATATTTCCAAAACTGCATTTTGCAGGGAAAAAAAACCCCATTGAATTGAGCAACCAGTTCCAAATATATGAGCAAAAGAGTTTCCAATACAACAGGAAACAAAAGGAATTAAATATTTCCTTTGTTTAGCTACATCTCAAAATCAATATTTCCAAATTCCGACTGATTTTACTTGATCGCATCACAAATGTGATCAGTGAAAACTAACATTTGAATATATTCTTTTGCATATCACACATTATGGTTTTAAGTTATTTTACGTATCCAAACACTGTAACACATAAGCATGATTACATTGCTCAATACAAACTTGGTAATTACAGTCTGCTCGACGTTGATCAGTGATAATTATAATCAGTGATCTTAGCATTGTTATGCAGTATTTTGAGTTGGAAACCCCCCATTAATGTGTACATCCATATCAAAAAGATGACCTTGATAGCTGTTACATGTGTC
Source organism: Amphiura filiformis (assembly GCF_039555335.1). NCBI lineage: Eukaryota > Metazoa > Echinodermata > Ophiuroidea > Amphilepidida > Amphiuridae > Amphiura > Amphiura filiformis. The sequence continues at coordinate 31,057 of NW_027305495.1, forward strand.
TCGTTTTACATAATAGCTGGGAATAAATACCAGACTCATCCCAAGTGGATGTCATTTCAAATCATCCCCAAGTCACATGGGTTAGGAATACAGAGAACATTCCTTAACCATGTGACTTGTGGATGATTTGAAGTGACATCCACTTGATATGAGTGTGGTATTTATTCCCAGCTATTATATAAATTGAGACACATGTAGCAGCCAAGAAGTGCACCATTTTGATATGGATGTACATAAATGGTTTGTAAGGCTAATCGTATGCTAGGCATGATTTGTCTACCGGGTCAAGTTATGATGTTAATGATTCCCTCACTCGCAAATTTCTCTATTTGGCCCATGAAGGGCTCATATTGAAATACCCTACCACGCTTTCACACAGAAAGAAGGCAGGATTCCCCTCGCTAAGCCCGCGCCTCAGGAAAGCTCGGTCATAAAACGGATTATAAAGATATGGATTATATGCATCAGCGATACACCCTGCCTTTTGAAGTGGTCCATGACGAATGGGAAGAAAACAAACTGACTATGGCTCATCGCACAACCCAGGAAAGAAGCGCGCTCCTAATTTAAGTGCTAATTGCAGTGTTATAATCACACAGGATTTTAACAAAAGAAGGCTAGCATAGGAAAGCTGCAGGATGGCGCACACCTTCCTGTGTAAGGGAATTTCAATATGAGCCCTAAGTATAGATCTGAAATTGGAGCCACATGCAAAAGGTCTACTAAACTCCATTGAAAGGGTTCAAAGACGTGCGACCAAGTTGTATTATAGTCATGAATCATGAATGTTTATCAATTAAGTTTGTGTGTTTCTCTGTTTCAACTCTTGTAGCTTAGAATCAAGTTTCTAACAATCTGCTCCACTGCCGGGGGCACTCCCACTTTGGAAGTGACTCGTATGTAGGGCCATTAAGACCCCCCTTCAGTGACGTAACCAGTGGGGGGGGGGGGGGCCGACACAAAAAAAAACTGGGAAGAAGAGAAAAAGAGGGAAGAAAAAGGGAAGGGGAAGAGAAAAAGGAAAAGAAAGCGGGAAGAAGAGAAGGGGAAGGAGAAGAGGAAAGTAAAGAAAAAGAGGGAAGAAGAGAAAAGGGAAAGAAGAAAAGAAAAGAAGCAAATTTGTACTCTTAAGCGCTGATTTTTAGCTTCTAATATGCCAAAAAACAGGAGCTTCCAGGGGCTCCTGCCAGGGCTCTGCCCCTGGACCCCATCACTGATGGCATTAGGAGCCCTAAGGTGGGCCCCTGGCCCCCACCCGTTTAACAATTCGTGGCAAGCGCTCACGGTTTGAGCAGCCTCGTATACTACAACTATGGATCAGAAATTGGGAAATTTTAAAATCTTGTCCCCTCCCCGGAAGGTCAGGTCTGGTTACGCCACTGCCCCCCTTTTTCAGCACTGTTTTCACCCCTGGCTGTCACCTAAAGACCCCATATTTTTTATGATCACTTGCTCTGTCACCCAAAGACCCCTTATTTTTCCTTTCGGTCTGTCACACAAAGACCCTTATTTATTCATTTGAACAGCAATGTTATTTATTTTGAAATAACAAAGCCATTTGAAGCCATTTAAAACTAGAAATTCAAGTTTCGAGGCTCTCACCCAAAGACCCCATTTTAAAAAAGGGTCATATTCTTACTCAATGCCCCCTAATTTAGATCCAAACGGTCCATCTGTCACCCAATGACCCCAAATTTTGTACATTTCGCACTGAATGCCAAAATTTATGCTCTCCCCAATGACCCCATAGTTGTTATATTTTGCTATTGCCAAATGGCCCTTACATTTGAAAGTGCCAGCCCTACACCTAGGCCTATATCCATTTCATATTGAAGTACCCCCCACCCCAGGCTCCACTATCAATATGGTCAATAATAAACACTTAGAGGTACTCAGACAGTTAAGGAACAAGATTCTCTTCATTTAATGGCGGAGGTTCAGGTTCGCAACAAGGATTTATTTATGGGGTCATTTTGAAAAAGTAGATTTGGGGGAGGTAAAATTTGGACCTTTTTTGAACAAAAAAGCATTAAAAAACCTCTATTTTTCACTTGCTATACTTGCAAATGGGACTTTTTGTGTCAAAAGGGGGACCTTTTTGGCCTTTTTGAGTATATATATTTGAGTATAAAAATTCAAAGAACAGACCTTCCAGAATAGGTAGTCGCTACCTATTCTGGAAGGTCTGTTCTTTGAATTTTTATATGGTCTCCCTTTTTGGGATTGATGACTTTATTCAAAAGATAGTCTAACTTGAGTAAAATGTTGTTATATTATTTGAGTATATATATTATTAAAAGTACGGGGTGGGGGAAGTATTTTAAGATATTGTAATTAAGTATCTAAAATAAGTGTATACGCACAAAAGTGTCAAGAATTCAAATTATCAAATTTCACATAGTGTTCACAAAGTTGTTATGCACTTTCTCTTTTCTGGTCCTATTCTGTTTTAATCATTAAAGTTCAGGCACCCAATCTCAACACATTTTTGATTTTCACAGCTCCCAGACTAGCCTTTTAAATTGTGAGGTGAAAAACCTTTCTCAAAAATGTCACCATGCAGTTTAAATAAAAAATCCCTTAAAGAGAAAGAATGACTCCCATCATGTATAAGTTGTTTCATCATAAAACTGGTTCCATGCAGACTTTTGACTGTTTGATATGATTTTATCAAGATATGGCACTATAGAATTGAACAGGGAGAGCAAATTGGCGCAGCGGTAGTTCCCTCGCCTTGCACCACTGAGGTCCCAGGTTCAAGCCCCGGCCGCCAAGGACTATATGTGCATTTGGTTTATCCCGATTCCATGCTCGCTCTCACAGGTTTTCTCTGGGATCTCTGGTTTCCTCCTGCTTTAAAAAAAAGCATGATTAGTTTGTTTGGTTATCAAAAACTTCCTTTTTCGCTAAATACGCGCTGCTTAAACAGTGGCGGCGCCAAAATTACGAAAATTTCCACTTTTTACGGTAATTTTGCGCAAACTTTGTTGATTTTGCCCCCCCCTGAAATTCACTTTTCCCCCCTAATGCCCCCCCCCACCGAAAAAAATTTCCTGGCGCCGCCACTGTGCTTAAACGCGAATAAAACATTTTCTAACGCGCTTGCACCACATGTTATACACACAAACATTGAAATCCTTGTACTGGGAAGTCGTCTTACCGCAGCAGCTAAGGGCCGGAGTCTATAAAACGTACTAGGCCTGACTTTATTGCCGGGGCTTTATTGTAGGCCTCCTTATTACCGAATCAAATCAAATTTGAAAACTTACCCACCTTGCTGGCAGAAAAAAAGTTTTTACCTTCTGGAAAATTTACCGATCTAGCTGTTATGAGCGAAAGACATCAAGTGACAACGCCTAGATTCTTTCCGAATCACCTTACATGCCCGAGTGAACAAACTCTGAAACGCCTTTGTTAATTGATAACAATTACGCTATCAATAATTGCTTACTTGTGTATGCTCCATCTCTGTATAGATAATACATTTCACCCAATGGAATTTGGGGGCTGGACAGATGATTGGTGGATGTTACAACCTAAGTGCAGATAGGTCTGCACCAGATTTGGCTGTAACTGGCCAAGTTGATGCGATCTGATTGTGAGGATTCACCATGACAGCGAAATTACAGCGCATTGAATCTTTCAAGATCTTGAAAAAGGCGCTATATAAATCCGAAATTTATTTATTTACTATGATCAATCTGTTCAGATATCTCCCTTTCGCGCACTGAAACAATAGTAATACATATACGTTTTGACAGAGAAGGTTACTGGCCCAGTTAAGTTCAAATACAGTGATGTAGTCAGGGGGCAACGGCTGCCTCCTGTGAGAAGTATTGCCCCCCCCCCCTCTTGACCCCCTGTGGGATCCCAGCAAACACACAACGTTTTCGACATCATTACGCAAAAGGTTATAAAAGGTTGTCAGAAAACGTTTAAATGTCGGGTTATATAAAGGGTATATTAAGAGTATAAAACGTTTTCATAACCTTAAAAACATTTTTGATAATCTACTGCTCAGCAAACAAAAATGTTTTACAGAAAACGTTTAAATGTCGGGTTATATAAAGGGCAGACTTGTAGTACCCGTACCCTTACTCGTACCCATACCCGTACTCTAGTCCCAATTTCCGTACCCGTACCCGTACCCGTACCCATGGCTCCGGACCCGTACCCGTACTCATGCCCTATTTTGGCTTCGTACCCGTACCCGTACTCATGGACTGGGACCCGTACCCGTACCCGTACTCATGACCTGGGACCCATACCCGTACCAGTACTCATGGCCCGGGACCCGTGCCGTACCGTACTCATGGCCTGGGACCCGTACCCGTACTCATGGCCCGGGACCCGTACCCGTGGACACGGGTACCATGGGTACGGGTACCATACCATAGACACCGGCGTGTCCAGGATCTTTTCCTGCGGGGGGCTAAGCCCCTTTTTCAGATTTATGCTTGGGGGCTTTATGGCTAAAATCGCCAAAAACGGCTGATTTTACATGATTTTTAACAAAGTGCGGGGGGCTTCAGCACCCAAAGCCCCCCCCCCCCCCTGGACACGCTACTGATAGAGTGCCTGCCTACATGTATGTAAGAAAGTGAGAGTAGATCTACTCTCACTTCTCACAAGCCTGTTAACTCCACTCATGCACTGAGTCCTCTGATCATAGACATAATCAAAACAATAGGTTACATGGATGGGGTTGGGTGGGGAGTAACACATGCATGGATCCAGATAGCAAGTGCCCTAAATTGTAGCCTGGCCGAGGGCCCTGAAAAAAGGTAAATCTAGTCCTGGCTACACAAAATGTACATGTATGCTACACACAGGGTAGATACCTACATTGTCATGATTGTGACAGCCTCCAGCCTATGCACACTGTATGCCACTCATACAGTATGTATACTACATGTAGCATTCACACTCTGACTGATACAGAAAAAAATAGCAAACTGGAAGTAAAACATTTCAAGAAATTGTTGTTATCATGTTTTGATATCATTATTATAGCATTATTTTATTCATCATTTTAATATTCCCCATCCAAATACACTCCCCTAGCACAAGTGCACACATAAAAACTACATTTTCCCACCACATGTACTTGGGCAGTGTGTGCATTTGAGTCAAATGATACAAAGTTCCTTTGCCATACCATGTTTACAGAAATTTATGATTTATTGGAGCTTATAGGCAAAATATTAATAATTATCCAGATGTGCATAATTAATGATAATAATTATATTAAGCTAATGGATAATCTGGTGGATGTGTGCTGGAATGTGTGGATGTGCATGAAAGGCTTCACTACATTTGATATTGACAATTAAGTCTACAAAGTTTGGATCAAATTTGAAATCCAGTTGATGTTTTGAGGTGAATAGTAACTTGAATGCTATATCACTGCTAAATGTATGTTGAAATTAGTATTGTGCAGTCTGTGTGTCCATATACAGACATAGTTTGCATGATTTTTGCATCCCAAAATATTTAAGCTAGATTCACTAACACCATCATGCATCACCAATCTCTTTTATTCCACAAAACCAGTTCTACAATGTTCTGTAAATAGAAGTACTTCTTAGCAAAATAGAAATGTCTCAGCAACTCATGGCACACACAACAAATTAAAATGTTGTATATGCTTATGACAAATTAATTTCTCTAATTCTGTTGGTGCGAAATGTAGTTTAATTCATTTGTTGTGGTATAAATGACATCAAAGAGTGTATTTAAATAGCCAATAAATTAATGTCAATAATCAATAACAATAGCTTTGTTTATACCCATGTACCCATAATGGGACTCATACAATGTTTCTAGTCCCAATATCTGTACCCGTACCCATGGCCCGTACCCGTACCCATACTGGGACCCGTACCCGTACCTGTACTCGAGTCCCAATTTCCGTACCCGTACTCATGGCTCCGGACCCGTACCCGTACCCGCACCCTATTTGGGGTTTGGACCCGTACCCGTACTCATGGCTTCGGACCCGTACCCGTACCCGTACCCATGGCCTGGGACCCGTACCTGTACCCGTACCTATGGTCTGGGACCCGTACCCGTACCCGTACTCATGGCTATGAACAGCAATGTTATTTATTTTGATATAACAAAGCCATTTGAAGCCATTTAAAACTAGAAGTTCAAGTTTTGAGGCTCTCACCCAAAGATCCCATTTTAAAAAAAGGTCATATTCTTACTCAATGCCCCCTAATTTAGATCCAAACGGTCCATCTGTCACCCAGTGACCCCAAATTTTGTACATTTTGCACTGAATGCCAAAATTTATGCTCTCCCCAATGACCCCATAGTTGTTATATTTTGCTATTGCCAAATGGCCCTTACATTGAAAGTGCCAGCCCTACACCTAGGTCTATATCCATTTCATATTGAAGTACCCCCCCACCCCAGGCTCCACTATCAATATGGTCAATAATAAACACTTAGAGGTACTCAGACAGTTAAGGAACAAGATTCTCTTCATTTAATGGCGGAGGTTCAAGCTCGCAACAAGGATTTATTTAGGGGGGTCATTTTGAAAAAGTAGATTTGTGGGGAGGTAAAATTTGGACCTTTTTGGACCAAAAAGGCTTTAAAAAAACCTCTATTTTTCACTTGCTATACTTGCAAATGGGACTTTTTGGGTCAAAAGGGGGACCTTTTTGGCCTTTTTGAGTATATATATTTGAGTATATATATTATTAAAAGTACGGGGTGGGGTAAGTATTTTAAGATATTGTAAATAAGTATCTAAAATAAGTGTATACGCACAAAAGTGTCAAGAATTCAAATTATCAAATTTCACATACCAGTAGTGTTCACAAAGTTGTTATGCACTTTCTCTTTTCTGGTGCATTTCTGTTTTAATCATTAAAGTTCAGGCACCCAATCTCAACACATTTTTGTTGTTCACAGCTCCCAGACCAGCCTTTTAAATTGTGAGGTGAAAAATCTTTCTCAAAAATGTCACCTGTTTAAATAAGAAATTCCTTAAAGAGAAAGAATGACTCCCTTCTTGTATAAGTTGTTCCATCATAAAACTGGTTCAATACAGACTTTTGACTGTTTGATATGATTTTATCAAGATGGTACTACGGAATTGAACAGGTAGAGCAAGTTGGCGCAGCGGTAGTTCCCTCGCCTTGCACCACTGAGGTCCCAGGTTCAAGCCCCGGCCGCCAAGGACTATATGTGCATTTGGTTTATCCCGATTCCATGCTCGCTCTCACAGGTTTTCTCTGGGATCTCCGGTTTCCTCCTGCTTTAAAAAAAATTGGTGATTAGTTGTTTGGTTATCAAAAACTTCCTTCACCCAATGGAATTTGGGGCTGGACAGATAATTGGTGGATGTTACAACCTAAGTGCGGATAGGTCTGCACCAGATTTGGCTGCATCTGGCCAAGTTGAAGCGATCTGATTGTGATGATTCACCATGGCAGCGAAATTACAGCGCTTTGAATCTTTCAAGATCTTGAAAAAGGCGCTATATAAATCCAAAATTTATTTATTTACTATGATCAATCTGTTCAGATATCTCCCTTTCTCGCACTGAAACAATAGTAATACATATACGTTTTGACAGAGAAGGTTACTGGCCCAGTTAAGTCCAAATACAGTGGTGTAGTCAGGGGGCAACGGGAGGCGGCTGCCCCCTGTGAGAAGTATTGCCCCCCACTTGACCCCCTGTGGGATGCTGGCTGCTCATTTTTAGCCCATTTTTGCCCCAGGTTGTATCAAAATGATATAGTACCCATCAATTTTTATGTTTATTGAACAGCTTGCATCTTCCATATCTAACATTGGATACTTTGACCATTTTCCCACTGTTTTAGTTTCGAAATTCAATCAAAAAACTAATCACAAGAAACAGTCAAGTACAACTTATAAGAGAATATTCAGTGACGGAAATATTAGATTGTTTAAACATAAACTGTCTCAAGTGAAATGGCATGAAGAATTTGGCGGTATTGATGTAAATGATGATTATGACAAATGTATTAATATTTTTAAAAACTTATATGATGAGTGTCTTTAACAAAATAGGAGGAAGGATCCATTGTCCCCATGGATAACAAAAGGATTATTAAAGAGTATAAATGTTAAAAACAAACTGTATAAAGAATACAAGAGGTGTCCTAATGAGAGAAAGTTCACCAAATTTAAAGAATACAGAAATAAATTGCATACCTTGGTAAGGAAATCTAAGAGAAATTATTATGATGACTTGGACAACTATTAATAGTATACTAGGTCGAAAAAAGGTCTCTAAAGTTCAGTCATGCTTCAAAAACTGCTCAAACGATATAACGACTGACCCCAAAACCATAGCTAATAAATTTAATGATTTTTTTGTTAATATTGGACCAGAACTTGCGTCTGATATAAAACATGATATATTTGGCATATCTAGAGAATCCAGAACAAAACAGCGTATACTTACCTCCTGTACTAGAGGAAGAAATTATCAAAATCATTAACCAATTTGATCAATCAAAAAGTCCTGGCTATGATGACATTGGAAATTTTATTATAAAGAAGGTTGCAAAGGAAGTTAGTACACCTCTTGCTATGATTATGAACTTATCAATAACCACTGGTATAGTCCCTGATCATTTAAAGATTGCAAAGGTAATACCCATTTATAAAAAAAAAGACCCAGAATTATATTCAAATTATCGACCTGTGTCAATTCTTCCGTGTTTTTCCAAAATTTTGGAAAGAGTTATTTTTAATAGATGTGTCAATTATATGGATAAAAACAATATACTAAATGACAAACAATTTGGTTTTAGAAAAAACCATTCAACTGGTAGACTGGGAGCCCAGACAATTTATTCAGCTCAGAAGAGACAAAAGGTTTGATGGTCTGATTATGTTAGTATATGCCCAAGATTCAATATTCCATATTGCTGCGGGTCACAGCCTGTACGTTCAGCCTGGGGTCACAAAGTAGGGGCCAAAAAATGCATTTATTCAGCTCAAGAGAGACATGGACAAAACTTGTTGGATATCACTCCCAGGAGGATACTTTTCATGCCTATAGCAATGACAGCAATTTTGGCCTGTCACGGGGCCCAGACAGTAGCCCCAAAGGGGCCCCCCCCTGGTGTTATTCAGCTGAAGAGAGACAAGGATGAATCTTTTTGCATTGGAACTATTACACATTGGGGCGCACAAAAATACCAATGACAGCAACTTTTTCCTGTACGGGGGCCCAGACAGTAGCCTCAAAGGGCCCAATGTCCCATAGCTGATTTATTCAGCTGAAGAGAGACATGGATGAATCTTTTTGCATTGGAACTATTACCCATTGGGGTTTACAAAAATACCAATGACAGCAACTTTTTCCTGTACAGGGGCCCAGACAGTAGCCTCAAAGGGCCCGATGCCCCATAACAGGTTATTCAGCTGAAGGAAGACATGGATAAATCTTTTTGCATTGGAACTATTACACATTGGGGTGCACAAAAATACAAATGACAGCAACTTTTTCCTGTACGGGGGCCCAGACAGTAGCCTAAAAGGGCCCAATGCCCCATAACAGGTTATTCAGCTGAAGGAAGACATGGATAAATCTTTTTGCATTGGAACTATTACACATAGTGGTGCACAAAAATACCAATGACAGCAACTTTTTTTCTGTTAGGGGGCCCAGACAGTAGCCTCAAAGGGCCCAATGTCCAATAACTGATTTATTCAGCTAAAGAGAGACATTGTTGAATCTTTTCAATTGGAACTATTACACATTGGGGTGCACACAAATACAATGACAGCAACTTTTTTCCTGTCACGGGGCCCAGACAGTAGCCTCAAAGGGCCCAATGTCCCATAGCTGATTTATTCAGCTGAAGAGAGACATGGATGAATCTTTTTGCTTTGGTTCTATTACCCATTGGGGCTTACAAAAATACCAATGACAGCAACTTTTTCCTGTACGGGGCCCAGACAGTAGCCTCAAAGGGCCCGATGCCCCATAACAGGTTATTCAGCTGAAGGAAGACATGGATAAATCTTTTTGCATTGGAACTATTACACATTGGGGTACACAAAAGTACCAATGACAGCAACTTTTTCCTGTACGGGGGGCCCAGACAGTAGCCTCAAAGGGCCGATGCCCCATAACAGGTTATTCAGCTGAAGGAAGAAATGGGTGAATCTTTTTGCATTGCAACTATTACCCTTTGGGGTTTACAATAAAACTAATGACACTACATGACGGCAACCTTTTTCCTGTACAGGGGCCCAGACAGTAGCTTCAGAGGAAAGGGCCCGATGCCCCATTACTGGTTATTCAGGTGAAGAGACACATGGGTGGATCTTTTTGAATTGGAACTTTTGCACATGGGGGTCAACAAAATACCAATGACAGCAACCTTTTCCTGTACATGGGCCCAGACAATAGCCTCAAAGGGCCCAATATCCCATAACTTTATATTCAACTGAAGAAACATAGACATGTGAGTGGATCTTTTGAATTGGAATTATTGCACATTGAGGTCTAAAAATACCAATGACAGCAACTTTTTCCTGTCCGGGGGCCCAGACAGTTGCCTTAAAGGCCCGATGTCACATAAGTGATCGATTTATTCAGCTGAAGAGACACATGGATGAATCTTTTTGCATTAGAACTATTACCCATAATTAGCATGATCATGATGGCTAGGGTTTACACACTTTTCCTGTACATGGACCCAGACAGTAGCCTGAAAGGGCCCGATGTCCCATAACTGGTTATTCAGCTGAAGAAACACATGGATGAATCTTTTTGTAATGGAAGTATTACCCATTGGGGTTTGTAAAAATACCAATGCCAGCAACGTCTTCCTGTACGGGAGCTCAGACAGTAGCCTCAAAGGGCCCGATGTCCCATAACTGGTTTATTCAGCTGAAAGAAACACATGGATGAATCTTTTTGCAATGGAACTATTGCTCATTGGGGTTTGCAAAAATACCAATGCCAGCAACTAATTTCCTGCACGGGAGCCCAGACAGTAGCCTCAAAGGGCCCGATAGCCCATAAATTCTAACACCCTGTCTGGTAAGTCCATCAGAGTTGATATACCAGTGTTGCAGAATGGGCGTCAAGTCTACACTACATCAAAAGTCAGAGCTGAAAAAATTTTGCCAGACCTTTGCCGCTATAAAATGTTAGCTTCCCCAAGACAGAAAAATCTGCTCCTGAAGTTCAGCTTCAGCAACATGCTCAAAGGTCCTGATGAAATCATTGCAAGCCTCCTGAAGGAATACAGCACAGAACTGGCAAGACCACTCAGTCTGCTGTTTGAGCTTTGCTTCTCCAAGGAGCTTTTCCAAGCCAATGGAATACTGCATTTTCATCCCTATTTATAAGAGATCTGAAGTCTAATTCATCTATGTACCTCTGCTCTGCATCACCAGCAAGAGCAAGGAGGCTGTTGTACAGAACAACTTCAGAATTACCTCCTTGAAAACCAACTGATATCAGATAGACAGTTTGGATTTAGGCCATACCAGAATATAACTAACCCAAGAGTGGTCCAACTTCCTGGACAGAGGCAACGACCTGTGTCTGACTGCCCTGGATATCAAAGGAGCATTCAATAATGTCTGTCATAATGGAATATGATCATGGCAAAAGGAATATCTGACAAGCTGCTCATCTGGATTAGTAGCTACCTGACAGATCATTCCATCAAAGTTGTCTGTATCTGGCCATCCTCCATTACGGGACAATATTGAATCCACTTTTATTCTCTGTCTTCATTGATGACCTGGGTGATGAGTGTGAAACCCAATTCTACATCTACGCAGATGGTTTCACCTTGTTTTGTGAGGTTACATCTAGAGACAGCCCGGCTAGCCTAAACAGAGACCTGGAGAAAATGAGGATCTGGGCAGATGACAGACGGATGGTGACCTTCGAGACATCGAAGCGTAAGGCAATGGCAATACGGTATCAAGAAAGAGGAATCCAACCAATATAAATATTCTGTTTGGTACCACCACACTGGGTGAGAAGGAGGAGCTGGAGATCCGGGGAGTCACAGTCGACAGAAAACCCCAATGTACAATAGTTCCAATTCAACAAGATCCATCCAAGTGTCTCTTCAGCTGAATAACCAGTTATGGGATATCGGGCCCATTGAGGCTACCGTCTGGGCCCCCGTACAGGAAAAAGTTGCTGTCATTGGTATTTTTGTGCACCCCAATGTGTAATAGTTCCAATGCAAAAAGATTTTTCCATGTCTTCCTTCAGCTGAATAACCTGTTATGGGGCATCGGGCCCTTTGAGGCTACTGTCTGGGCCCCCGTACATTAAAATATGCTGTCATTGGTATTTTTGTGCACCCCAATGTGTAACAGTTCCAATGCAAAAAGATTTATGCATGTCTTCGTTCAGCTGAATAACCTGTTATGAGACATCAGGGTCTTTGAGGCTACTGTCTGGGCCCCTGTACAGGAACAAAATGTTGTCATTGTATTTGTGTGCACCCCAATGTGTAATAGTTCCAATTGAAAAAGATTCAACCATGTCTCTCTTTAGCTGAATAAATCAGTTATTGGACATTGGGCCCTTTGAGGCTACTGTCTGGGCCCCCGAACAGAAAAAAGTTGCTGTCATTGGTATTTTTGTGCACCACTATGTGTAATAGTTCCAATGCAAAAAGATTTATCCATGTCTTCCTTCAGCTGAATAACCTGTTATGGGGCATTGGGCCCTTTGAGAATACTGTCTGGGCCCCCGTATAGGAAAAAGTTGCTGTCATTGGTATTTTTGTGCACCCCAATGTGTAATAGTTCCAATGCAAAAATATTTGTCCATGTCTTCCTTCAGCTGAATAACCTGTTATGGGGCATCGGGCCCTTTGAGGCTACTGTCTGGGCCCCCGTATAGGAAAAAGTTGCTGTCATTGATATTTTGTAAACCCCAATGGGTAATAGTTCCAATGCAAAACGATTCATCCATGTCTCTCTTCCGCTGAATAAATCAGCTATGGGGCATTGGGCCCTTTGAGGCTACTGTCTGGGCCCCATGACAGGAAAAAGTTGCTGTCATTGGTATTTTTGTGCGCCCCAATGTGTAATAGTTCCAATGCAAAAAGATTCATCCTTGTCTCTCTTCAGCTGAATAACACCATATGGGCGGGCCCCTTTAGGGCTACTGTCTGGGCCCCGGTACAGGCCAAAATTGCTGTCATTGCTATAGGCATGAAAAGTGTCCTCCTGGGAGTGATATCCAACAAGTTTTGTCCATGTCTCTCTTGAGCTGAATAAATGCATTTTTGGCCCCCTACTTTGTGACCCCAGGCTGAACGTACAGGCTGTGACCCGGCAGCAATATGGAATATTGAATCTTGGGCCTATACTAACATAATCAGACCATCAAACCTTTTGTCTCTTCTGAGCTGAATAAATTGTCTGGGCTCCCAGTCTATATGGCTATTACTGAACTTGTTGACAAAATAAACAGTGCAGTAGAAAGCTCCAAAACTACAGTTGGTATTTATCTAGATTTGTCAAAAGCATTTGACACGATAGACCATCATATATTACTTTATAAGCTGGAACATTATGGCTTCAGAGGAATTGTACTTGATTGGTTTAGAAGCTATTTGTCAAATAGGAAACAATTTGTCAATTACAACGCTCATAGCTCGAACTCAAACAAATAAGGTGCGGTGTTCCTCAAGGGTCAATATTGGGGCCATTGTTATTTATCTTGTACATCAATGATATTATTTATACTTCATCAATTTTGGATTTCGTACTTTTTATGACGACACTACTATCCTTTTTCACATAAAAATATTAACTCCAAAGTAAATCTGATCAATTCGAATTAAGGGAAGTTACAAATTGGTTTCGAGCTAATAAGCTCTCGCTGAATCTGAGCAAAACAAACTATATGGTACTTGGAACTCAACACCAAACAAATAGACCATTTGAAGCACTAAATATTGAACTGGATGGAACAAGCTTAACAAGAGTAAATAAAACCAAATTTCTTGGAGTTCAAATTGATGAAAACTTAACATGGAAGGACCAAATAGGGGGAGTTTCAATGACAATATCCAGAAATATTGGAATTATTAATAAACTGAAACATTTTGTACCAAGACATGTATTGTACACCCTTTATTGTACACTTGTTCTACCATATGTAAACTATGGCATTATAGCGTGGGGAAACGCATGTAAAACACATTTGGATCGAATTTTTAAACTTCAAAAACGTGCTGTTAGGAATATATGTAAAACTAGTTTTAGGCACCATAGCAGACCATTATTCATTGATCTAAATATATTGAATGTATATGAATCTTATAAATTGGAACTTGGTGTACTTATGTACAAACATATTAATGATGACTTGCCAAACATATTTAAGGAATACTTCTGTAAAAGACATGAAATTCATAGCCACAAAACTAGCAAAAACGATGATTATGATATTCAGAAAAGAAAAACAAACTTTGCGAGCAAAGGTGTCAGGACATCAGGGCCTTCCTTTGGAATGACCTTCCTCTCGAATTAAAAAATGCTATGAATGTTAAAACTTTCAGAAATCAATTTAAGAAATATTTATTGCATCAAACTTGGTTGTAATTTCATGTACAAGCTTCTTTAGAGCGATTAATGTCTTAATTTATCTACAAATTGTGTATGCTAATTCTATATTTATACATAAATGCTTATGTCATGTTATATTCATTGTGGTGACATAAACATTATTTAAATCATGTTTGTTTATATTATGTCTTAGGGGATGATCACTTCTGGCCTTCATGGCCTTTTGATCATCTCCTCCATGTCATTTTCTCGTCTTTTCGTGTTTTTTTTATATATTTTTGCTTGTTGTTTAATGTTGTTGTTAATGTAGATGATGTGGAAAATAAAGACTTATTATTATTATTATTATTACTTTTGAAATGTCCAGAATATATAGTTTATGACTTGTTATACAATTTATCAATCAATTATATGGATTATGTGTTGCATTTTTATGTGTCAAGTTCATCCATTTTATCAATGGAAACTAATGGGTATCACAGCTTGTATTGGCATGCTTTCCCATCAGGGGAATTCTACTGTAGATCTTTTCTCTGAACTTTGAACATACATGATCATGACAATGACATATATAAAGACTACTTCATCCTATTGGTACAAATTCCATATGTCATTAATCCTGTCACTGATGAGCAGGCTATTGGAACAAATTATTTTGAGGTAATGTGGAGCAAAGTGGGAGTATGGGGGTGATCTGCCCTTCATAGGGGTGAAGCGTCCTTAAAGCTCGAGCACCTTTGAAAATGAATGTACAATTTTAACTATACAATGCTCAAAGTTAAAAGAAGTAAATTTTGTTTTAAAGAGGAAGCCCTGCCAGAGCGGTCAGGGGCGGATCCAGGAATTTTCAATAGAGGGGGCGCCGAGCCACTGCTGCCGTCGCCGCGGCTCACCGCCCACACAAAGTCAAAAATACACAGAGTCAGACGCCTATCTGCAAAAAATAGAGGGGGCGCGCGCCGGGTGCGCCCCCCTCTAAGTCCGCCCCTGGCGGTTCTTCTGAGGTGAACCTGCCTCTGTGACAAGGTTATCTCTGAAGTTTACACATGCTACAGGGCCATAACAAGGTTAAAAAACGTGGGGTGGTCATCAAATATTGGGCGGCCAAATTACAAATATATATATGACCAAATTGAATTAAAGCTATAAAGAAAAACATAACAAATTTCTCAAAACTCCCCGGCCACCCCGCTTGCTACGGCCCTGACATGCTAATTGATCTTTTTTTTATGTTATTTTAGCAATAGCACCTGTCTAATTCAGAGATAACCTTATTACTGATTAATGTGATAACCAGGCAAGTTTGGTTCACCCCATAAGAACAGCTCTGACAGGGTTTCCTCTTTAAGGCTGCAAAATGGTGCCGCAGTTCTGGAGACATGATACACATCTGTTACTTCTGACTATCATGTCTATGAGTATGATTTTCTTTTTATTTTATTCCAGGGGTATCAGTAACCTTTTTTGAAGCTGATTTTTGTATTATATGCAGTTTATTAATTGTTTTAACATGTTTATGTAGCAACCTCTCCGACAGATCTCCACTTCAAGATGACGTTTTAGATCTGCCAGAAAGTACATCAATATGTTAACGTTTTTGAACAGATTTTTATCTAATTTATTCTTACACCATGATTTAAATATTGTGTATTTTGCTATGGTCAATTTTGTAACACATTAACATTTTAGATGGACTCTTGCAATTTGCCGACAATCATACATAGCTTTGACTACATTTGCCGACAATCACATGGTGTTGACGACAACAGTCAATTTTTGCAGACAAAACTGTGTATTGGGGGGGGTGTCACACCCCCTCTAGCGACGGCCCTGCTGCTAACTAAATTATTGGTCTAAAATGTACATTTAGGATGGCAAAAGCTTGACAATTCATCTGTGAGGTCAAATTTTGGTAAAAATGCTCAAAATGCTTTTCTTTTTTTTTTTTTTGGGGGAGGGATCAATTTCAATAAAATGGTTGAAATTTGGTGGTTGAGCTAATAAATAGAAAGTTGATCAGAATAATATCTATGCATTTTTCAACAGATTTGAGTAAATAAGGCTTCATCATGCATTTAGTCATCTTAGACGATTATGACAAAACCAGTGAATGGGCAGCCAAATATGTGAGGAATCGCATCTTAGATTTCAAACCAGGTCCGGACAAATATTTTGTCCTCGGAGTTCCAACAGGTTTGTTTTTGACTTTCCATCATTTTATTTTGTTCATTTGTTTGTTTGTCACTCTTCCTTTCACTCTCTCGTTCTTTCTCTCTTTTTTACTCTCTCCATCGCATTCATATCTTCTCTCTTTCCTTCTTACCTCTTGTACTGATTGAATATCAACCCCAACTTTTGCCTAAGTGGAAGGAAGAAAGAGGATGAAGAGAAAGTTGTTTAAGTGTTAAGTCCGATTCTTACTCCACATCGCAGCAAGATGCTGCGATGCTTTTAAAACCTCGCAACATTGCGCAATGATATTAAAATGAACATTTTAATTTCATCGCGCGATGCTGCGAGGTTTTAAAAGCATGTAGGGTCTGCATCTCCTTTTAAGGTCATTTTGGCGACCTTGATTTTACAGCAGCCAATCACAAGCGTGCATGGTTCACAGCGCGATGCTATAAAGTTTGCTGATGAGATACTGGGTTGAAGGGTTCATCGATCTTTTACAAAATGTGCATGCAATTATTTGGATAATTTGCAGCTGTTTGCAAAATATAGGCCTAAATAAAATTCCACAAATTAATAAAGATAGCCAATGCACTATTTATTGTAAAGCTATTTAATTTAGCTAGTACGTAATTTCATAATTCAAATTACCAATGACCATTTTTGTGGGGATTTAATTTACAATTTTTCTAATTACAATTTAACTCTCTTCACGCGGGTGTCGACTGCAGACAACAAGTTTCAAAAATTCAAAATTTCAGAAATGTAAATTTTCATGACCATATTTGGAATCAGCATGAAAAATGCATTAAAATGAGTACAAACATGCCTAGTATTGATCCAGTAGTTCTTAAGATAGCTCCTGATATTTTGAGAAAATATTTCAAAACTTGAACTTTTTCCATTGAAGCGCATGGCTAGCATGCAAAGCATTAATGTAAAACTGTCAAAGGCTTCTAGCAAAATCAAATCCCTAGCAAAGTCAAGTGGTTGTAGAGTAGTATTTAAATACCAAATGAAATTGCCTCGTGTAATATTAAATGCATTAGGCCGAGCAAAAAATAATACATGTTTCTCGTCCGCGCCCTCCTCCTTTTTTGAAGATTTTTCAAATTTCTTTTTATTTTGTAAACTTTTAGTTATAACTTGTTGAAAAAGATGTTTCAGAAGTTGAAACTTATTTTACGGCTTTGTAAATACATAATACATCATTTAAGAAGATTTTTGTGATCACTAGAGGGGCCTACCTCTCAAAGCAATAAAATAAAAGGGCCTCCTCCTTTTTCTCAGATGATCGATCTGTATGTCGAATACCCAGAATATGGTGCCAAATACAGGTATTTAGCGTCGTTTTCCAATAAAAATAGAAAATAAAAAGCCACTCATCCTCCCAATTTTTAAAAACCTGGACGAGAAACATATTTTTATTTTTAATTGGCCTTATACAGTTAAACATATGGTTTTCTTGTACATGAGAGTTCACAAATGTTACCCACAATTCCCATAATCCCCTATAAATGGGTAAATGAGTTTTATTTCGCACATATCTTATGTAAAGTGCAAGGTTTAGTCTACTGCCATCAATCTGTATTAGGGGCTGTGCAATAATTATGAGCCCTGGTGGTAGGGTAAAATGGGGGGGGGGCAAGAATTTTTTGGGGAGCTGAGAGGAGGGCAAGCGATTTTTGGCTTATATTCATGCCACCTTGTAAAATAAAATGCTCTAATAAGGCTTTGGAAAACAATATGGAAACGCTTATGCAAATTTTCCTGCTTGCTGCACTCGCAACATGTATTTAGACCATTTAAGGTTTGCAAATTGGGATGGTAATCGCTGATTTCCAACCGCCGGACCGACTTCATGAATAATTAATCTGATGACGTACATAACAGGTTTTAGAGTACTAGTATCATTATCCTGTCCACAGATTAGGCCAATTATAATTGATTCTTAGTTTCCTGTTTGCCGCCCGCGTCCAAAGTAGAGATTTGCAAAATATTTACGGTAATTATTTTATTTATATTTTGGATTTTCTCTTTAAAAATAACTTTTAATGATGTACCATTTGCTACATTCTGACTTTGATCATATCATCTATAATGATGAATAAACATAGAACCTAATTGTACCATTACTTATGTATAAAATCAAACATAGTAGTAAAATAATTAAATGCATGCTCCTTGTCAAAATGGCTTGATGTAGGTTGCGACCACTTTATTTAAAATAAAGAAAATAAAAGATAATTAATAATTAATAATTAAAAGTCGCCTCATCCCTGGTTTTCAACCATGAAACAGGAAACTAAGAATTAATTGTGAAGGGCCTTATCAAACACATAGTCATTGATAGTGGGGATGTAAATTAACATTCTTTCAAACAAACAAACAACATGATTAACAAAAAATAAACAAATAAATAAACAAATTAACAAACTTATAAACAAACTAATTAACAAACAAATAAATAAATAAACAAACTTATAAAAAAATAAAGAAAGAAACGTTTAAACAAACAAGTCAACAAACTTAAAAAAATAAACTAGTAAACATAAACAAAAATAAACAAATAAACAAAATAATATAAAATAACAAATAAACAAACAATAAAATAAACTTATAAACATATAAATTAACAAATTAACTTTTAAACAAACAAACAAAATGCAAACAAAGAAACAAAGTCATTAACAAAACATAAACAAACCAATAAATTAACAAACTTATAAACAAATAAATAAGCAATATGATTAACAAAAAATAACAAAAAAATAAACATATTAACAAACTTATAAACAAACTAATTAACAAACAAACAAATAAATAAACAAACTTATAAACAAATAAATAAAGAAACGTTGAAACAAACAAGTCAACAAAGTTATAACAAAATGAACAAGCAAGTAAACAAAACAATTAACAAAAAATAACAAACAAATAAATAAAAATCAAACAAATAAACAAACCAAATATAAACAAATAATTAAAATAATTAATAAATAATAACAAACCATTAAACATAAACAATCAAATATACCAATTGCCCATGTGGTAGTTTAATACTGCACAGAATACCCAGAACGCTTGTATGTACATGTACGTCATTTAAATAATTATTCATAGGTCGCTCCGGCGGTTGGAAATCAGCGATTACCAATTGGGATCCAAAAATTTGGCATGTGCAAAGATTTTTTGGCAGGCTGTGAGGGGCGGAGGGGGGGGGGGCAAGTGATTTTTGGTGGACTGATGGGGGCAAGCAATTTTGGCAAACTGTTTGAAATCCCCCCCTCCCGGGCTCATAATTATTGCACAGCCCCTTAAGGTAACTGACATTTGATGGGTCGTGAATTCACATGCAGCTCTGTTGAGCTCCTTTAAACCACAGATCTATGTTTAAACATGAAAAACATTCATGATTTGATATTTGTCCTTTTAAACTTTTGTGACTTTGCACATAATTACAAATACATATATTTTTATCCATGTTCATCTATGTTCATCCTTGCTCTTCACTATGGACCACTATGGCCTCATCCCAACAGCATAGTTCACTAACTTAATTAAACAATCATAGTGCAAAATTTGACCTCAAGTTTCAGAGAATGAGTTTTTGTACCCAAATTTTCAAAGGTCATTCAATGAATGTGTAAATGTATTGTGGCTAGATAGATGAGTATGTTGTACATCCTTGCGCTTGCAGTTCTGTGATAGGCCTATAGTTAGATCACTTCACCTGATGAGTGCAGGGCAGTAAGTTCTGTACAAAACTAGGCAGTAGTGATCTTTGTATTACTTATACATGTTTTTGCCTACATGAGCAATCTCTGCAAGCACTCTCAAAATTTATTCCATGACAATATTTTATAATTGTTACAGCTAGCGACGGTGAAGTGAAAGGAAGAAAGAGCAGACGGAAGAACTTTATGGTAAGAAAATCAATTACTAATGTAACCCTACCTTGCAGAAATAACTATATCAAATTCATATCAAATGTATATCAAAATTGTATCAAAAACTGTTTTTACGAGTATACAGTTTTGATATAAATGATTAGTTTAACTTCAACACTACACTATTTTTCACTCACCTGAAACGTTTTCACCAGTTCCACTAGCGTCTTCATCAGATTTTAATCATTTTATCTACCACTACATATGAATATCCACTTGTATAGTTTTGATACAGTTTCAGTATATCAAAACTATATCAAAATGTTTTTGATATGAATTTGATAGTACCAAATCATTATCAAAAGTGTATCAAGTACTTTTGTGGGTTCTGATACTATATCAAATGTGTAGCAAATTTGACTTTGAAAACATTTCTGTATCAAAATATTACCAAATTGTACTTTGAACATTTTGTTACAGAAATTGCTATATATCAAAAGTGTATCAAATTGGATGTTGACCATCATATCAATTTGTAAGCGCTCTTTAGCAAATTCATAGTTTATTGAAATAACAACCATATGACAAAACAGGCGAAAATAACTTTTTGCACAAGATATGCAATTTAAAGAGAATTGGCCATTGCTCATTCTAGTGACGCTAGTATATGGACAATATAAATGTGCTTTTTCATTTAAGGGCTGGGGTATGAACGTTTGGACAGTATTTATTTTGGGACATTAGAGCACATCAGACATATCGAATTGCATTCTGAATACGAAGAATGTCATTCTGATATCAAATAATTTTGATTTTTGAAATTAGCAATTTGATACACATTTTATGGCAAATCATTAAAAATTGATATTTTGATATTTAACAGTACTTGAAGTAAACTTTATAAATCTGATGATTTATACTTAAAGTGTATGTAGGTGGGATGAAAAGCCGACGATCAATTGAAAATTTTGACCTTTTCAGTATTGAAGATATGGATTTTTTTCCCAAAACACCCAAAAAAAAAATAGGTCTTTTGGGGAAAAATCCATATCTTCAATATAAAAGGTCAAAATTTTCAATTGACCGTCGGCTTTTCCTCCCTGCTACATACACTTTAAAATATATAATTAGATTTATATAATTTACATCGAGGACTGTTTTATATCAAAAATTTGAAAAATATCAAATTTTTATAATTTGTCATAAAATTTGTATTATATTGTGATTTTAAAAAATGAAAATTATTTGATATCAGAAAGACATGCTTCGTATTCAGAATGCAATTCGATAGGTCTGAGGTGCTCTCATGTCCCACAAAAAATACTGTCGAAACGCAATAAACGCTCATTTTGGATCCCTTAATGACATAAAATGTGACAAATATTGTAAGGAACACTTGAGATTTTGACTTTTAAAACCTACATTTTGGTCAAAAATGTGCTTGGATAGGTAGTTTTCAACAGATTTACCACATTCGCCTTGTTATAACATCGAATTGCATTATCTGTTGACCTAATGACGAAAAGTGTTTTTAGGGAGAAGTGTTAGCTTTCGTTTGATTTACCAAAATGTATCAAATTGTACTTTGAACATTTTGTTAAAGAAATGACTATATCAAAATGTATCAAATTGTACTTTGAACATTTTGTTAAAGAAATGGGTGTATCAAAATGTATCAAATTGTACTTTGAACATTTTGTTAACGAAATAGCTATATCAAAATGTATCAAATTGTACTTTGATAATTTTGTTAAAGAAATAGCTATATAACAATGTATCATTGTACTTGGAACATTTTGGTTAAAGAAATGGGTATATCAAAATGTATCAAATTGTAATTTGAACATTTTATTAAAGAAATGGGTATATCAAAATGTATCAAATTGTACTTTGAAAATTTTGTTAAAGAAATGGCTATCAAATTGAACTTGAGCTAAAAAAATTGTTATGTCTCAAAGCCCACACGCACATTCATTTTTCTTAGCAAGGATTTCTATAGTAATAGGCAGGCCACACTAGGTATGGCATGGGGTGTATGAAAAACACTTTTATAAGCTTTCCTTGCATTAGGCCTATATGGTGTAGTGTGGATTTATGAAGATGATGAATGTGCAGAACTTTGTGTGTGGGGGGATTGTGTGGGCTGCCATCACTTTCAATGGGCATGTAGCCCCAAAAAGCTATACCCCATTCCAGAAAAATCAAAGCACTAATTGTTTTAGATTAATAAACCCAATGAAACACAGCTCAATCCAAATTATTTAAGTAACATTTCAGCATTTATTGAATGCTTAGATTTGTTCAAAAACCTTTGATTTCAGAAAACATGGCAAAAATGCATGTTTTTGGCTCTTTTTTCAAGAAATTGGTAAAATAGTTAACTTCATATCAATTTGTAGTGCTCTTTAGCAAAGTCATAGACCTAGTTCATTGAATTTACAACCGTATAACAAAACAGGCAAAATCAGTAACTTTTTGCACAAGATTTGCAATTTTAAAGAGAATTGGCCATTGCTCATTCTAATGACACCACTGTAGTGTGCTCTTTCATTTAAAAGAATAAAATAATATTTGAAAAATATTGTAAGGAACAGTTGAGGTTTTGACTTTTAAAATCTACATTTTGGTCAAAAAGTCTGCTTGATTTCTTGATTGAGACTTAATTGAAATCAGTGTCTATTTTAAGGTTAGTCTTAACCCTGGAATTATGGAAACTTTTGGCACTCATAACTGCTAACCAGGGGCGTGGCTAGACCAATAAGATTGGGGGGGTGTAGAGCATGTTTTGCCGACGGAAATCAATTTTGCCGCCCCATCCTCAACAGCCCAAA
The DNA here is from genome assembly GCF_039555335.1 of Amphiura filiformis. NCBI lineage: Eukaryota > Metazoa > Echinodermata > Ophiuroidea > Amphilepidida > Amphiuridae > Amphiura > Amphiura filiformis. The sequence goes on from NW_027305495.1 coordinate 54,509, forward strand.
AAGGTTGACCCAATTTTTTTTTTTTCGCTGATTTGGAAAAGTGAAGAGCAAAAAAAAAAAAAAAAGGATTAAAAATAAAAACCTAAAACGTAGGGGCCAAAAAATTTTTTTGACAATTTTTTTTATAAATGAGTAACTACAATCACATTAACAATACCTATATTACGTATCTTACGTAACAACAGCACAATTTTGCAACACATTAACATTTTAGATGTACTCTTGCAATTTGCCGACAATCACACATAGCTTTGACTACATTTGCCGACAATCACATGGTTTTGACGACGGATTGGGGGTGTCACACCCCCTCTAGCGACAGCCCTGCTGCTAACTAAATTATTGGTCTAAAATGTACATTTAGGATGACAGAAGCTTGACAATTCATCTGTGAGGTCAAATTTTGGTAAAAATGCTCAAAATGCTTTTCTTTTTTTTGGGGGGGGGGGGGGGGGATCAATTTCAATAAAAATGGTTGAAATTTGGTGATTGAGCTAATAAATAGGAAGGTGATAAAAGTGGTTTTCCAAGTAAAGTGTTTGGATGCGAGCCGTTAGACCAATAGGCCTATAATATAAACGCCGTGTCAGACAAAAGTCTTTGAACATGGCAAAAGTTCGAAGTCAGCATAAACATCTAAATCCAGCAATGCTGAGGTCTTCATCAGTGCTCGGGCCCCAGTAAAAATTAGAAATACTCGGAGACTCGTTAAATAATAAATAGGAAGTTGATCAGAATAATATCTATGCATTTTTCAACAGATTTGAGTTAAGACTTCATCATGCATTTAGTCATCTTAGACGATTATGACAAAACCAGTGAATGGGCAGCCAAATATGTGAGGAATCGCATCTTAGATTTCAAACCAGGTCCGGACAAATATTTTGTCCTCGGAGTTCCAACAGGTATGTTTTGACTTTCCATCATTTTATTTTGTTCATTTGTCACTCTTCCTTTCACTCTCTCGTTCTTTCTCTCTTTTTTACTCTCTCTCTCTGTCACATTCATGTCTTCTCTCTTCAGGTGCGGATTTAGGGGGGCGCAGCCGGCGCGCGCCCCCTCTATTTTTTGACTAGCAAAGGGCGCCGGTAACTTAAAAATAGAAAAATTGTAAGAAATTAAAAAAAAAAGGAACAAATTCGGCCATGAACATCAAACAATGGGCCAAAACCGTTGAGTTTTCGAGGGGGTAACCCCCTTTAACACATTTTTTTTTTTTTTTTTTAAAAGGAGCCCCCTTTATCAAAAATTCCTGGATCCGACCCTGCTCTTTCCTTCTTATCTCTTATACTAATTGAATATAAAGCCTAAGTGGAAGGAAGAAAGAGGATGAAGAGAAAGTTGTTTTAGTGTTAAGTCCGATTCTTACTCCACATCGCAGCGCAATGCGATACTGCGATGCTTTTAAAACTTTGCAGCATCGCAATGATATTAAAATGAACATTTTAATTTCATCGCGCGATGCTGCGAGGTTTTAAAAGCATGTGGGGTCTGCATCTCCTTTTATGGTCATTTTGGCGACCTTGATTTTACAGCAGCCAATCACAAGCGTGCATGGCTGCGATATCACAGCGCGATGCTATAAAGTTGAACAAAATCCAACTCCATCGCGGACCGAAATCTCCACCGCGTGATGAAAATTTTTACCACCAAGCTCGTTAAAACCTGGCTCAGATTTCAGTTTTTATAGCATCGCAGCATCGCATCGTGCTGCGATGTGGAGTAAGAACTGGGCTTTAGGGCTGACATAATGCAGTTTTAAGTTCATCTCTAAACATGCTGAATGATAAATTTTTCAATTATTTGCCTCACTTCTCGTAATTTGTACCAATATTTATTTGTTAAGGTCGTACTCCAAAGGGTATGTACAAGAAGCTGGTTGAATTCTACCAACAAGGTGTGCTGTCCTTCAAGTATGTCAAGACATTTAACATGGATGAATATGTCAGTAAGTTGTAAATATTTGCAACATCTTTTAATTGAACAGTGGCATAGCTAGGGGTTGTGGAATCTGGGGCCAAGGATACATAATGCCCCCCTCCCAATTCTTGAAACAATTATGCGTGGGTCACATTAAACATTGCACAAATACCACTAAGTAATTTTGGTTATAATGAAGTTCAGTGAATTTCAGTCTTTAACCATGACTTTCATCGCTTGGAGGGGCGCAAAAATTGATGCTGAATCGTCAATTCGGTTCCCCCTCAAGGTAGCGTCCATGGTACGTGCCACCCTCACCCCGTCGCTACACTACTGCAATTGAAACGATTTATAAACGTTTTTACAAAAAAACATTTAAATGCAGAGTTATATAAAAGGTACATAAAGAGTACAAAATGTTTAAATGTTAATAGATTAAAGGTTAACAAGAAATGTCTTTAAAAAGACAACACCATGGATGAAATTCATGTTTCGTAATTTTACATTGAAAAATGTGTGTTAAGTAGGTTTACATTTAATTTATACTTAATTTATACTAGTACAAATAAAGGGATCAATGGAAATCACATCCACCCGAGTTTCGCACCGGGGGGGGGGGGGGCACTCAACTTGAATGTTGGTAGGGGTGTGCGGCGCGGAGTGCCAAACTTTGGGAACTAAGAACTGATTTTCTGGGAAAATAGGGGCTTGAAGAACTGAAATTAGGGCCTAATTATAGGCTGTTGAGCTAAGAATTTCTAAATTATTTCCAAATTTGAGCTTAAAGAGCTACAATTGGCAGAGTTTGAGGCTCAAAGAACTGGAGCAGATCCAAATGTGGGGCTTAAGGAACTGCCGGAGAGCCTGAAAAAGGGACCCTTGACCGCCACACATACCCCTACCACCTTAACATGTGAGTGCCCCCCTCCCCCTGGGTTTCGCATCAATCCAACAATCTATATTCAGACGCCTAACTTGCTGCAGAACATTCGAACAAAATATTTTTGAAGTATTCACAAAAGATACAGGGTTCAACGAACTTTGGGTTAAGATAGTAAAACACCCATACAACATTCGACTAAGATACTCTATTTTGGACAAAACCCTTTTACCGGTTTGATAGCCCCAGCCGTCAGCTCCCAAAGACCCGCTGCCTCAAAATTCTGGGGGAGCATACCCACCATATATCTATGATGTGCCCCGATCAAATCCAAGTCTTTTGTTAACTTGTTATCACTTCCACATTTAATTTACAGACTGTCCTAAGGATCATCCAGAAAGCATCAATTATTTTATGTGGGATCACTTGTTCAAACATGTAGACATTCTTCCAGAGAACGTTCACATCTTTGATGGAAATGCACCGGATCTAGACAAAGAATGCAAGGAATATGAAGAAAAGATAGAAGCTGCTGGAGGAATTGAGTTGTGTATTACAGGTGAGTAAATGGCCCTAGGGGACACTCGACTTTGAAAGTGACGGTGATGCTGCTGGACAGCAGTATGAAACTAGGGGTCTTTCGGTGAGAGCCTAGACACCCATGAAACAGGGGGGTCTTTCAGTGAGAAGGCCAAAAAAAGGGTCTTTCCATGAGAAAGTGAGACTGGGAAAACTTTTGTGTCAAAATATAAAAGTTGATACAAAATTTTCAAAAATTCATCAAAATTTGATACATTTGATGAAAAATTATGAAAAAACAGGGTGAGAGATTATCAGAAATTTTCCCAACAAGTCACCAATTTTTAGCGAGTTCTACCCCCCTGATAACCATCTCCACACTGGTGTCGACTGCAGACGACAAGTTTCAAAATGAAAAAAAAATATCTGAATTGTAAATTTTCATGAGCATATTTGGTAACAAAAATGCACTAAAATAAATACAAACAACTGGTTTTGTGGTTCCTAATTTGAGAAAAATATCTCATAACTTGGGAGTTTTGACATGTTTTATGTTGAAGCCTACGGCTAAGAGGGTATTGTGAAAAATTCAAACATTTTGCCTTTAACCGATGAATATTGTGACGGGTTGTAGTCCCAAGGGATATTCCAAATAATACAGCCGGCAGATTGGTCTATTATTTGGTGACACTTTCAAAATGACCCTCAGTACAAAAATTAGTTTGTCTAAGAAAACAGCATGCGATAGAGTATTGTAATTTTACTCCAATGATTTTAGGTCATCTGAAGGAGTGTCTTATGGCAGCATGAGTCATTAATTTTGGTATTGGTCCAAATTTCATGAAAAATTGGTATTATTGATGGGTCCACTTTCAAATTATGAGTGGCACGCCCAGCCCCCACCCAAACCAAACTTGAGTACCCCTGGGCACATCAGACACACCAAATTGCATATATGAATACAAGGGATGCCCTTCTGATATCAAATAATTTGGATTTTTTTAAATTTGCAATATAATACAAATTTTATGACAAATTACTGAAAATTGATATTTTTGACATTTAACAGTCCTCGAAGTAAACTTTGTAAATCTATAATCTATACTTAAAGTATATGTAACTAGGCTGAAAAGCTGACCATCAATTGAAAATTTTGACCTTTTGTATTGAAGATAATATAGGCCTACATGAAATTTCATAAAAGAACTAAAAATTTTAGAAAAGCAAATGCCTGCTCTCCACTATTTGCCAAAAAATGAACAGTATATCTCATCAAAACGAATAGTAATAAGATAAAAAATAAATTGTGAGGGTAAAAATCAAGGGGAATTAATTAATCGCATGTAAATCCGGGTCGAAAATGAGTTTTACATTACATTTCTCAAGATGGCATTTAGAGCTCCATGTTGATACGACTTTTCTTTGCAAAGTTACACCAATTTTCCAATCACTGAAAACAATATAAAACAAAAGAATTTGAACACTTTCTTTGCCAATATCTCAAAATCAATATTAGTGACATTTGACTCATTTCCCTTGACCTTGTCACAATTGAGAGTTACTATGGACCACAATGGCCTCATCCCAATGGCATAGTTCAATAACCTCAATTAAACAATCATAGTGCAAAATTTGACCTCAAGTTTCAGAGTATGAGTTTTTGTACCCAAATTTTCAAAGGTCATTCAATGAATGAACAAATGTATTGGGGTTAAAGAACTGTGCCTTGACGGATGAGTATGTTGTGGATGGATCCTAGTAAGTGTACCCTATTTTGATACTACAGGAGTTGGACCAGATGGTTACATATCTTGCAATTTACCAGGATCTAGCCTTGTGTCCAGAACACAAGTGACGAAGCTTACTTATGGTCCGGAGGCAATTGCTGCGCAATCTAGGTTCTTTAATGGAGAGGTTTCCACATTGGCATTTACTGTTGGTATGGGAACAATCATGGATGCCAGAGAGGCGAGTGGGAGGGGCACTCAAATTTAAAATGCTATTCTTTAGTTCCCCTCAAGTTAGGTAGTGACGTTGATGCTTTTTTACAGTTGCATTACAAGCGTGTGGACAAACCATGTGTGTACATGTTCTGTGCTATTAGATTTACATGTGCGATTTGATACTACGCCCAGCGAAATACGCACCTAAGTCACTACGGAACTTCAGGCGAACCAATGTATCTTGGAGGCATCTATGTTATAGCAGGCGGGTGACACTCCTCCCGAAGCATGGTAAAATGACCCCTCCATTGTGTTTGTTCATTTGTGTATGGAGAGCCATTATACTGGAAATACCTTTTAAAAGCATTAAATTAGTATCACCCTGCCGGCCCCATGCACTGGAAAACCAGAATTTGTTATTTAAAAAGAAACGAAAATACAAAAAAATCCAGATCCACCTGTGTACATATAAATGGGTAGCAAAATTGGATTGCAAGTGTCTACGATCCAGTTCTGACGTCACAAGTCAAGAGTCGTCAAATCGATCAACGAACTGCATCATTCTGCTGACAAAGGTTGTAGTGTAAACAATTGAAAATTTCAGGTGAGCAACTTTATGTGTTGTGAACAAAAATTCAATTCTTTATTTAGTTACTTGTGGTTTTGTCACAAGATAAGACTTTTCTGTTTTCTGTAACTTTCATCACAAACAGGTAATGATTATGGTAACCGGAGCCCGCAAATCCGTTGCGTTGTACAAAGCAGTGGAGGAAGGGGTCAATCACATGTGGCCGGTATCAGCTTTCCAACAACACCCACGAGCCATCATCATATGTGATGAGGATGCGACGCTCGAGTTGCGTGTGAAAACGGTCAAGTATTTCAAAGATTTGATGCCTATTCACAACGAACTAGTGGCTGATTCGCATAATATCAGTGAGGTCCATGGACAGAAAAATAAGTAATATCTTCAGGCCAGCCTTGTGAAGTTCTGCATTGTTGGACAGATGCTTTGAAATGAACAAATCATATATCAAAATGTTCAGAAGAGTCTGAAAAATCTTTTCTATGTTGCCAAATTTGTAACCCGCATGTTCTGTTCCGTTTCCATGACAACAGTCACATTTTAACTACAATCCTGAAAAAAAAAGTAATAAACAATTGAAATGCATGGCCTATTAAAAATATGGGAAAGGCAATTTGAAACATGCATTAGATGTATGTGAAGCACAAACTCCCCCCCCCCCCTGTATTTGACCCTTCCCCACACCCCAGCTTTCAATGTTGGAGGGTCTCACAGACCTGTTGATGGCTTTAGGCCAAAAAATAAAAAAGTCTGTCTCAGACAATCGCGCATTGCTATGTGAATTTCAGTTAAGCGCATAACGCTACGTATTGGCCATATATATTTTCAGTATCGTATAGCGATCCAAAGGTGTCTTTCTTTTTTTTTGTAGTTTGGCTGTTGCTTTTTGTACAGGATTCCCAGGATTGTAAGAGTTAAAATTCTATAAAAAAAACCACTGGGCTTTACATTTAGTGCGGGAGCGGTAACTGTTTTTGAATATTACTAATTTGATTTATAGATGAAAATATAGTTTCTTATTGATTTTTAGTCCGTTTTGACCAAAACATGTATTTTTTGGGCATATTTTTGAAAACAAAATTGCATAATAGGAAATCTATATCAATTTATTGAGGCAGATGTTTGGTTACTGTTATAATTATTCACAAGAAAAAAATTAATTGATTGAGATCAAGTCTATAATTTGTTAGTTCATTGTTTTTATCAGCAAGAAAGTTGAAGCACAAAGAATATTTCATTAATAATGAATGCAGAATAAGGACGATTCTGAAACAGGAGTCACTTAAAGCCATAATGTGTGATTTGCTCCACAGCGACACCCTGAATTTTTCTTGAAGTTCTACTTTTTGCATGATTGTAATGCTCAATTGTATACCAAAATACCATGTTAAAGATTAAGCCTGAAGTGCTTTAATTCAGTAACAAATTTGCATAGTAAAATTTGGGATCTCCGGTTTTATTCCTTAATTCCCCAGAGCCCCACAGTTAAGCAGCTAAGTGGTTTCTTTTTTCATTTTACCTCATTATTTAAAAATGGAAAAAAATAATTTCTAAAGTTGTTTTTTTTTAAATTTTTTTTTTACAATTATTCTTGATTTGGCTACCCTATGTAGAGTAAGTGGATTAGGCATTGTTACTGCAAGTGTCTCTCCTGATGAAGTGCTGATTTATGCAAAAATCTCAAATTTGTAAAATTATGACTTATGCAATTATTTTATTTATTAAAGTAAAATACAAATTGAATAAGACAATGAAATATGAACTGTTCCATTACATTGAATATTCTTAACATTGTACCCATAAACATTCAATATTTGTATTATATAGGGTCCACAACTTAGAAGTTCCCCCTAATACTTTTTAAAATAAGTCCAAAAATATTGTATAAAATGTAAAAAGGTATGCATAGCCCTATTTGTTTTACACATGTGGACCAATTTATAGCATCACACGTCATTGCGTTCAGTCACAATGGTTAATTGTGTAAGAAAAGAGACAGTTTTAAAAGTTGCACCTGAGTCCATAGCAGTCAGATTTTCTTTGACAAACACATGAATAGACCTGGCTTACTGTATTGTTTGAGAGCTGTCTCCTATGGACTTAGATGCAACTTTTAACACTGTTTAAAACAGTCTCTTTTTTACATAATGAGCAGCTGTGGCTAAACGCAATGATGTGTGACGCTATAATTTGGTCCATATGTGTAAAACAAATAAGGCTACCTGAACATTTTTACATATTTGCATTTTGTCAAATATTATTCGATTTATTTAAAAAAGTATTTAGGGGGAACTTATAATTTGTGGACTCTATATAAATTTATATTAACAAAACCCAAGCAGATTTTTATTTCCATGATTTTGGCTTTTGCTTCCTGACAGTGTTTTTAAACATAATTTATTATCACACTTAAACAGGAATAAAAATTTAAAAAAAATCTAAACAATACAAGCAAAAGGCTAACATCATATGTTAAGTTATGCATTGCACTAGCCTACATAATATTTACATCCAAATACTTATGTATAGAAACTAATAATAAGGCCAAAAAGAAAAAGGTTTGTCTCAAAGCTTGCGCGCGCGTTTGTAAAATCGCACAATTTGACAAAAAAGAAATGCGGAAATTTTTTTTATTTCAATTTTTTTTTTTATAGTTTTTCCAGAAAAAAATCGTGAAAATCAGGTTTTTTCTCAAAATACCATGAAAAAAGTCGGGAATAAAAAAAAAAATCGCATTTCGCATTTGTTTTTTAAAATTTCTCGTGAGCTTTGAGACAAACCTTTTTTTTTTTTTGCCTAGATTTGTGGCCATAATTGGATTGTAGAAGCTCTTGTAATGGGCAATTCCAGTTGAAATCCTTACACCCTCTATGGAAGACATGACCTCAATCTCCCACACAGGGAGTGTATATTTCAAATGGAGTCACCCATTCATGTAACCCCATTTGAAATTTACACTTCCTGTGTGGAAGATTATTTGGCCAGGTCTTTCATATGGGGTGTATGGATTTTAACTGGAATAGCCCAACTTAATTAACAATTTTGTACTAAAATACATGTTAAAATTGCACTAAGGGAACCAACCAAAAGATCGATGACGTCCTATAAACGAAACTAGTTTCGTTAACGAAACTAGGTTTAGGGGAGGGGTAAAAATACTCCCTTACATTTGTACAAAAATATCAGTCTGAAGAATGTCATTATTATTATTATGTCAACATTTTTAACATATCTTTATTACGTTTCTGGCAGAGAGGGAGGGGGCTGAGAAACGAAACTATAGGATGTCATCAATCTTTTGGTTTGTTCCCTAATAGGGTACACTTAAACAGGTGCAAAATAGACTAATTAGGGAGGGTGCTAATTAGCTTGCAGGGATGTGATTTGTCTGGATTTTTTATGGCCAAAATTAACACAATTTTATTGAGTTTCAGCCCGTTTTAGGGTACTTTTTACCCAATTTCACACTGTTTCTGGATTTGTTACTATTTTCTGGATATTTCACAAGCTTTGAATCACATCCCTGTAGCTTGAATATGGTACACGTCTATTACCGTAGTCATTCCATTAACTGCCCTTGCCCCTATAGACCACTTGACATGTGACGTCATTGCCCGGCAGTATGCGCACGCATTATGGTACTTTCCATTGTTCATTGCCCTGCAGTGTGCGTACGCATCGTAGTCTGCTCAGGGCATGTGTATTTTAAATCTCCCACCACATTGCATATAGTACAAGAAAGCCATTGAACAGTGAAGCGGTTCGTTCGGGCATATCGAAAAAAAACAATCCCTCGCCTTTGTTGATAAACAATAATGTAAAGTGGTCTATAGGCACCTACCAAGCTACTTTTTACACATGGTCCTCGTTATTATTATGTGCAGAATCCATGCACCTACATGTGTATATTAAACACAGAACCATCTACACATCACATCTATGTTTGGCCCATTTTTTTACACATGCAATTATGTAAACAATGTAAACAATCACGCAATATAAAAAAATAAGCATCCACCCAAAATGTCTTTAAGCGCCCTGGGCGATTAATGGAACAAATATGGTACATTGTTGATTGAGGCATAAAATAGTTATATACATTATTACACCTCTGGGTCAGGATAATAGGACAGTATCCAGTACCTCAGGAAAAATAGTTGAGTATTTTCTCTCTAACCATGTACAAAGTATAATGTATCTTAGGCTATATTTAAAAAAAAACAAAGCTTCTAAAAACCCAATGTGGAATGCAATTTTGATCAGTGGCGTAACTACCGGGGGCAGAGGGGGCAACATGCCCCGGTCGCTACCCTTAGGGGGCGCCAAATTGACATCGATTCTGCGCCCCTCCAAGCGATGAAAGTCAAAATTTTCGCGCGCATTTCTGCACAAAATCAACTGAGAGAACATTTTAAGACCAATATTCAACATCCAGTAACCAAAATTAATTAGTGGTAGGCCTTATTTGTCCAATATCCTTAGCCCTGGGCGCCACAACCCCAAGCTACGCCACTGTTTTGCGTCTAAGATATTCTCGGGTGGGGGGAGGGGTAGGGGCAACAATTTTGTTTCTTGCCCCGGGCGCTACCAACCCTAGTTACGCCACTGATTTTGATCTAGCATTTTTTTTAAACTTTAAAATAACCTAATGCGCAAAACTTTCCTAACGCCCATGGGAGCTTTGAGATGAAGAATTGTTTGTTAATAGCCTTATGGAAAACCTCAATGTACAAATTTGACTTGGTTTATTTTAGCTGTGTTCATTGAACTTCATAACTTATGCATCATTACTACAGATTAATATTTATCATAATTAGTCTTAAAAATATATCTTTCTTACACTAAAATGATGAAAGGCACTATCTTTTGTTGCATTAAATATTGGACTCATAACTTGGGCTTGCTTATATCACACATGGAATGTATTAAAATGAACATTTATTTTACTAAAAATTTACTGTCAAATTACCATTAAAAGAAAACTAAGTAAAGACAATGACACAAAGTTTTAATAATCATGATGGCAATCAATCAAGTCACCTTTTATTGTGCGTTTGGAATTTGTTTCAGAATCAACACCATTTACCTCTGAGCTCAGCTGAAACACAGAAGTATTTTCTCATAGAGAACCCATAATTGAAAACATCTGAAACATGAGTTACCATTGGATTCCACTTCACAACAGTGTACGACATCGATAGAGTAAAGTGAATCAATTTGAACTAGTGAACGCAGCATCAACTATCGGGTCCACTGATAAACTGACTGTAGGAGTTGAATTTTTCAAAACAAGATCAAACTTATCCCAGGGTAGACCTACCCACCTAGAACTAGAATTCCTGAGTATAAGTCTCTGAAACTGTTGATTAAGATAATAATAATCATGGTTGAGACCCACAAAAGGTACTGTAAAAGTCAATATTTTCGCGAGAAGATATTTTCGCGATTTTGAACATTTTGTCAATTACGCGAGAATTAAATTCTGCGGTTTTGATATTGATACAATAGAAACCTAATGCAAAAGGTTATTTTCGCAAGTTTTTATTTTCGCGATTTTATGTCCACTCGCGAAATTCGCGAAAATAAAAACCTTGCGAAAATTTCTACTTTTACAGTATATAAAATACTGATGCATACAAAGCTCTGATGGCGAATATCCCAGGAGATTCCTCAACAAGCGTATATATGTGGCCTGGAAGTTACAATGGATAAAATATTACTGTGAAATACTTGTGTAATGTGCATATTAATATATCATTGTAATTCAAGAAAATAATGCCTCAAAATCCAAATCTCTGAAAATGGAGGTAGTAAATATATAAGCAAACAGATATTCGTACACTAATTGTAAATATTTGTACAAAATCCCGTAATTAATTGAAACAGGGTTCCCGCTCCTTGAAACCTTTAAAATATTTTCAAGGACTTTCCACAACACAAAAAGCTGCATATTAACGAGAGTGACACCTCCTCTCACTCCCCAAATTTTGTCAAAATTATACCAATTCCAATTTATAGAGGACCTTGTACAAATTTCCAGGACTTTCAAGGCCTCGAAAAGGTGTTTTCAAATTCAAGGACTGCGGGAACCCTGTTGAAAGCTTTCCATTTCCCAGGAACTAATATAATAAGTGAAACGTAATTATATTGTGACACCTTTAATCTTTGAATATCTCATGATCTTTGAAGATCTATGAAAGCTTTCCGTTCAATTACTTATGGCACCAGTAAATTGGAAATTAAAATAGCTAATTAAGTAAAATTGACAAACCCTTTTGCATGTAGATCTGTAGAAGCAAGTACTTCTATTTGAGACAATCTACTTGCAATTAACCCTGAAAACAATTTCCTCCTCCCATGTGCTGTTATGCATTAATACCTGAGGAACATTTTGGATATCAAATGCTTATACAACATAATTGACTAATTGATTAACCATGCATTCTTGCCGTCTTTGTCCAATTTGTACAAGTCCAATTGTCAAGCTCTGAAACAGTTACATGTAATAAACATCTCAAAAAAAGTAACTAACCCCCCTTAAATAAAGACCATTATTCAAAAATGGGTGATTGTATTACAAATCTGTTAAATGCGTTGGAAGTAGAATTTATTTCTGCACATTTCTGCACCTCATTTGTAGCAATTGACTAAATATTGACGTCACAGCGTACATTTAAATCAATGTAGTTTTGAAAGTTGCAGTAAATTCTATTGATTTTGCATTCAGTGTAATGGAAAGAAATCTGTGTAATGATATCTGAGTGTTTTTGTATTGTAAAAATTTGTATGTAAGTGCAACTTTCAAATCTGGACCTCACTACATTAAATTGACCGGTGTTTTATTGTTTTCTGGGCTATCGTATCAAATGAGGTGTCAAAATGCGCAGAAATAAATTTTGCTTCCAACGCATTTTACAGATCTGCAATACAATAGCCCCTTTTTGAATAATGACCATTATATAACGGGGGTTAGTTACTTTTTTTGAGATGTTTATGATCATCACATTATGTGACCATATATAATCACTAGGACCTATTCGCCCATTGGCTGCATATATGAATGAACATTCACTGGAATTGAAACAGATGATATTTCAAAATATAAAAAAATTTAAAATTGCAACTTTACACCTGGTTCGCCGTGCAAGGACGGTCATGTGTAACACTCACATCTACTCTCTATTCACAAATTGAACACATTTTCTGAATGAAATATCTTTCTAGTAATAAAATGACGAAAGGCACTTTTGTTGCATTAAATATTTTACTGTTTGGTCTTGCATCACACATAGAATATATGTGTACATCCACATCAAAACGATGCACTTGTCGGCTGCTACATGTGCCTCATTTCAAAAAATAGCTAGGAACAAATACCAGATTCCTCTCAAGTGGAGGTCACTTCAAATCATCCCAAGTCACATGGTTTAGGAATACAGAGATACATTCCTTAACTATGTGGCTTGGGGGTTATTTGAAGTGACCTCCACTTGAGATGAGTCTGGTATTTGTTCCTAGCTATTATGTGAAATGAGACACATGTAGCAGCCTACAAGTGCATCGTTTTGATATGGATGTACACATATCACAATTTTGCTGAAAATTTACTGTTGAATTATGATTTTGTCACAAGTATAAAAACTGAAGTTATGTACATTAAACACCCCAAAATAAAGTGGAAATCTGTTATCAAAAAATGCTTACTAAATAATATCCTACTCTTATTTCTAAAAGTTGACTATATTGATCCAACTTTTGATCCAAACACAAGGTAATAATTCCTATCTCAGAATTGTACTCCATCTTTCATCAGCGAGTGAATGACTAAAAGGTCACGCTCTTTTGACCTTTGACCTGATAACAGGTTTGTAGACCTTTGAAAGTCTGAACAAGTTGTTCCAAAATTGAGCATTTGAACAACGAAACGGATCGCCTTGGTGATTTAATATTTCGTGTGAGTCCGCTATCAGCTGATGACAAAGTGGAAGTGAAAATCTGTGATGAAATCAGAGGTCAAAGAGCACATGTAAACAATGTCAACAACAAGGTAGGAATTATTTCCTTGTGTTTGGATCAAAAGTTTAAATCAAAATCACGATTTATACCAACACATGAACTTTCATGAACGTATATTTACACACTTAAAAATACATGCTTATTATATAAGATTATACTTCTATTTCTTAAAATAGATTACACTTTACACACACTAAAGACACTTCAATTTTTAAAATTGACTGCTCAGTGCCAAAAGTGGGCAAATGTAATAGCTGCCCTGTGAACATTTGGTAGTTTATGCACAGTATATACTGTACTCGTCAACACATGTCAGCTTTTGACTCCCAGATCTGCCAACTGTCCCTAATTTTGAGGGACTGTCCCTCGTTTGTGGTTTTCCAAAGTGAAAAAGAGGGACAATGTTATCCTGCTTTCTAAAAAACTCAGTGATGGCAAATTTAAATGTAAAACTAAAAACAGCAGAAAATGATGCAAATTTTACTTTAAAATTTTGCTATGGTATTCTCTTTAGTCTATTGTGATAAATTTAGACCTGCAAAACCTTCCCAGCATTCTGAAAGTATTGCACACCTCAAGTCTTTGAAATCATTGGTACCTGGTTTGTGTACATGTACAAGGTTTTGGCCTCAATGTTCCTCTTTCTGACTTCGGTAGGTTGGCAGGTCTAGTCTCCCACATACATTTGTAAAAATTGTACATGTACCATGATTATACTGTACTCATCTACGTATTTCAGCTTTCGACTCGCATACATTGTACAATCAAATTGTTCTTTACCATAATTATACTGCATATGTACTCATCTACATATTTCAGTTTTAGACTCACACAATCATTTGTACAATCAAATTGTACATGTACCATGATTATACTGTACTCATCTACGTATTTCTGCTTTCGACTCATACATTTGTACAATCAAATTGTACTTTAACATTTTTACCTTTTTTAATATAAAGTGTACATTACACTAGCAAGTTTTCCATTAAATGTCAAACACCATGTCTTTTTTTTCTCTAAAACTTGAAGATTTTAGGGAAATCTGATTACATTTATGTTCTGGAAACACCATGTAAACAACCAATGGTATTGAGATCATGGCACTCCACGGGAAATAAAACGACAAACTTGTGACCACTAATACTTGTGTTTTATGTTAATTTTGATGATTGGTTATAAAAGATATTAGAAAATGTGTTTTCCAAATAGCATAATGCATAACCTGAAATTAGTCTTAGTACAAGTTTTAACACTGAAATTAAATAAAGTTAATTAAATCCATGGATTTCAGTGGGATTGAATCAATTTCAGTGGGATTAATGACTGGCCAATGAATTTCAGAGGAGTTTCAGTCAATTTTTTAGTGTGGTTGGACAATGGTTATTTGCATATAGAATAACAAAAGTGTAAAAGTATAAAAAATTAATTGTGAGATGATTCCTCGGCCCTCTGCACCATAATCTACTAATCTATAGTACTCTAACCCCCGAGCACTACCTGCCGATCTAACATTGCCTCTGATTGGTCAATTACATTATATCTTCACTTTAATCACCAATCAAAATGGAGCTTTACAAATAATTCACCCCATTTTTTTTGCATGGTGAAATTATTATTCTAACAATATTGGTGATTGGTCCAACTGATAATGAAAACTTCTTTTTGGCCAATCGGCAGGTAATTCTCATTGGGTTAAACAAAAAATCCTGCAGGCCTGCTTGGAATACCTGGTGACTGTCATCAGTTCTCCTCCTGTGATACTTTGTCACCTGCGTCTTTTGGCTCTTTGTTCCTTGTCATGTTAGCTACCATGATGCTAAAAAGTGAATTGGAATCGGCAAGTAGATTGGATGGGGTGTCAAATTCTGCAATCTGTGGAAACATGATGAGAACAAAAAAGAAAATTAATTAGAGGTTAATGACTGCGCATCAGTTGTTTTGAGGGTATTGTGAAATATCTAAACATTGTGCTTTGGAACCGAGGAATATTCCGAGGTCCAAAGCACAATGTTTAGATATTTCTAATACCAAAAAATAACTGATGCAAAGTCATTAACCTCATTCATAACCGCACTTTTCACTTTTTTAATTCAATTTCGTCACATTTTCTTCTTTTATTTTGAAAACAGAACACAATTTTAACTTCATCTGTTGTTTTCCCTGTAAAAAATAGAATAGCCCATTAAAGAAATACTGCTAGCGACCAATCACACTAGCACGCAATCATGCGATGTCCAAATACGGCGGCCAGCGTCCGCGTAAATTGTTCGAACGCGTAACACGTCACATAACACAGTCATTGTAGAGCGTACTTTTAGCTACGTCACGAGACGCGGTCATTATACTTTTTCAATGACCTGCATTTGCGTCCGCGTATTTAAAAGTTATTATCTGTGATTGGATCGCACTTGCTGCGTATATTAATGAGGTTATGAATACGAATTAAATCACACAGTATTCCTGTCATGTTAGATGGCATCACCAACATTGTGACTAAACCTTTGGTCTTTAGCTGGGTGGTTGGGATATCCTTTGCGTTGAATTAGCCTAGCACAGGAATCTCCTGCTGAAGGGGGAAAATTAAATTTTAAGTATTTGTGCATATTGACCTCATTTGACCACAAGATGACATTTGACCTCAATATCTTTTAGTCACCGTAAGTCCCTTACCCAATGATCTTTGCTACCAAGTTTGAATTCTGTAGTAGTAGTACTTTGTGAGTGGCATTTATTTAACAAAACTTTATTCAAATCAGCACATTATACATACATACACATCCCCACCCCTACACATACAGACAGAAATAGTGACTGCATAGTCTCTTTCTGAACAAAGTTCAGGTGAAACAAGAGAGGATCTTTTTAAAGTAGAATAATATAGCTATCAACAAACCTTTCCATCATCAACGACCATAATTTTGTCCGAATCTAGTACTGTCTGCAGCCTGTGTGCTATTGTCAGCAGTGTACAGTCACTGAAAGCCTCTCGTATTGTTGATTGTACTAAACTGTCAGTCTCTGTGTCTATTGCAGCTGTGGCCTCGTCTAACATTAAAATCTGTGAATAAGATATATGCAAGAGATTGATTACGAAGAAGACGTGTTTTTCTCGACCTCCTATAGCGTATTAAAATGCATTGAGATAAACACATACCCGTGAGGCAAGAATAAAGGGTCAACTACCCGGCAGCTTCGGCGGTCAAAAACAACACTGCACCGCCTATAGTATCAGCGAGTTTCGGAATAAACTTTTAATATGTACTTGATATCTTCATTACTATAATATCACAGTATCGACATGACATCTACAACGTCTTCGGAATTTGTTAGCGAGCTGATAAGCAACGATGAATTCAAATCTTATTTCAAAAATCTAATAAGTGAAGCAGTCTCGGACAAATTAAATCATCTTGAGACAGTCGTCGAAAACTTGCGAACTGAAGTGACTGACTTGAAAGAAGAGGTGGACAAACTTAAAGGAGATAACCATGATCTTAAGTGTAAAATGGATGATCAGGACAGAAAAAATATGCATCAATCAATGGACATTGCTGATATTAGAGGTAAAGTGTTCAAACAGGCAGACACAATTGAAGACCTACAGCAATATACGCGAAGAAACTGTGTGGTGCTAACTGGAGTCCCTGAACAAACTAAAGAAAACACAGATGAGATCATAGTCAAAATAGCTACAGACACCATGAAAATACAACTTGAAGAAGATGATCTCGATAGATCCCACCGCATCGGAAAGTCATATGCAGGTAAACCAAGACCAATTGTGGTTAAGTTTGCTAGATACAATAAGAAACAAATCTTCATGACAAACCGAAGAAATCTAAAAGGAAGCAAAATAGGAGCGAATGACCTCCTCACACCATATACCCAAGCCTTACTGAAAAGAGCCCAGGATCTTATGCATCAGTGCAGACATGTTAAGTCAGTTTGGTCATGGAACGGTAGAGTAATGGTATTGGTGAAACATGAAGGTGAAGCCAAGGGAAGAAAAGTTGCTATCACACACTCAAGTTTACTCCATAGAATCTACGAAGAATCTTCAGGTCGTGTCTATGCATCATCAGGGCACAACGATGACCAGCAGCAAGATGAGTCAGCATCATCGGGGCACAACGAAGACCAACAGCCAGATGAGTCGCCATCATCAGGGCAAAACAATGGCCAACAGCAAGATGAGTTGAAATCTTGAGACATTTGTCTATAATTTATAAAACATTTCATAATGGCCAAAGGCTTGCTTAATGTACATAATTATATATTTGTCTTGCAGAAATATCATTAATATAATGTAAGATGTCGATTTAGTTGACTCATGAAACACAATTATTATGTTATGAGACATCTAGTAAAGAATAAGTTTGTTACATATAATTCTATTATTATTACTATTATTTAAAACATTATTGTTTAAAATTATGATCTAAAATATGTTTCTCAACGACTTTCAAAATGGCGGCAGTAATTGCTTAAATTCACCAGTATACAAAATGCCTTCTCGTTTCCATTAATCATGAATTCTAACTTAGTATTGTTGATCAATAACACTTGGGATGCTTGCAAAACAGAAGTATCTCAAAATCATTGAAATTCAATAGATGACATAATTATGTATTCTTTATCAGTTTATATCACCATCACGGCTCATTACTTTTATTTCTGAAGGAATTTAGCTGTTTTTGCTGCCGGGTCGTTGGCCTTTTTCTTCTTTCAATCTGAGTAACTATTTGTTTAATCACTTATTACAAATATTTGTCAGCTAGTGTTCTTCATTGCATAGTTGGCATTTAAATTTTAGCCATTATTTTTTGTTGTTCTTTGTTTGTTTTTTATGCCTGTTAAAGATGTATGTGTAAAGTGCTCAAAAACTGTAAACCAATGTCACAAGGATATATCATGTAAATTATGTAACGGTTATGTTCATAAAAAGTGTACTCTATTAAAACCAAAACAATTGAAAGTTCTAAATCCCAAGGAATGGATTTGTCAGAACTGCAGTAGGCCGTCTGATAATTGTGACAATTCAAATTCTGACATTGAGGCTGAAGTATACAATTTAAACCAGTCCCCCCACGTTAAAAATATAAAAGATGTAGACCTAGAAAAATATGATAAGATGATTTTTAATCCCCTAACACTGGATTGCAATTTTAATAATAAAATTATAATGATATTGTAAACAGTGCAAACTGTGATATGCACGAATGCTCATATGTTACCCCTGCACAGTTCTGTTCAGATCCTGATGCAAGTCGTGGAAAATTTAATATACTAAATGCCAATATCAGAAGCGTGTCAAAAAATTTCGAAAACTCAAAAATTGTTTAAATACATTGGACCAAAATTTCAGTGTAATTGGTATTTCCGAGACTCATTTGAAAGATAAACCTCATGATTATTTTAATATTCCTGGATACAATTTGGAATATATGAACAGGACTGGTCGGGAAAAAGGTGGTGTCTGCATGTATGTTTCTGATAAAGTAAAGTATAAACTCAGAAAAGATCTTTGTCATGCCAATTCAAATTTTGAATCTTGTTTTATTGAAATTGAATGTAAATCTAATCAGAATGTGTTAGTGGGAGTATTATATAGAGCACACACTTCAATCGATAATTTCATTACAGACATTGACCCTATTTTAAAGAAGTTAACTTTGGATAAAAAACATATTTATATTATGGGTGATTTTAACATCGATTTACTTAAAGTAGACAGTGACAGACCTACTCATGATTACCTTGAACTTCTTTACTCCTATTCATTAATACCTACTATTTATAAACCAACAAGAATCACAGAATCAACTGCTACAATTATTGATAATATCCTTACAAATAATGACAATATTATCAAATCAACAATTATGATTACTGACATAAGTGACCACTTTCCAACTACTTTATCAACCAACCTTGAAGTAGAAAATCAAAAGTGTAAAACGAAAGACGTTATATATAAAAGAAATCATAATAATAAGAATATTGATAAATTTAAAACAAAACTATCCGACGTTAAATGGGGTGAAATTCTTGATAATATTGATAATAAATTCATTTACACCTTTAATACGCTTTACGACGAATGTATTCCGTTAAAGAAATGTACTGGTAATAGAAGAAAAGAACCAATATCGCCATGGATTACGAAGGGATTGTTAAAAAGTATTAACAAAAAAGAATATGTTATATAAACAATACATTCAATCTCCAAACGACAAACAATTTCAAATATTCAAAACATATAAAAATAAGTTGCAAATGCTTATTCGAAAATCAAAAGCATAAATACTTCTTTACCAAGTTTGAGCATGCTAAAAATAATATGAAGCAAACATGGAAAACAATTAATAATATTATGTGACGAGGAAAGAAACAATCTGCACAGAGCAAATTTAAAGCTGAAGATGGCAGTTCTATTACCAATCCTAAAGAAATATCAAATCAGTTCAATGACTTTTTCGTAAACGTAGGCCCTAAGCTTGCATCAAATATCCAAAACACAGAAAAGCAATATTTCGCTTATCTCAATGAAAACAAGACCAGTAATATGTATATGAAGCCTATTGTTGAATCCGATATTGTAAAAATAATTGATAAATTCGACATAAACAAAGGTGGAGGCCATGACAATATTGGCAATCTAATCATTAAAAAAGTGTGTAATGAAATTGCCAAACCTCTTAATATGATATTTAATTTGTCTATATCTACTGGGATTGTTCCTGATAAATTAAAAATAGCAAAAGTCATACCATTATACAAAAAAGATGATGCCGAGGCATTCTCAAACTATCGTCCCAGTTTCTCTCCTACCGTGTTTTTCAAAAATTCTTGAAAGGTTGGTTTTAACAGATGTACGGATTACATTGACAATAAGCAAATCCTTAACCCCAAACAATTTGGCTTTCGGTCAAAACATTCCACCTTTATGGCTATAGAGCAAATGGTAGACAAAGTTACTGCAGCAGTTGAAAGAAACAAAACAACTATTGGAATATTTCTGGACTTATCAAAAGCATTTGATACAATCGATCATAACATACTCTTACATAAATTAGAACACTATGGCTTTCGTGGTATTGTGTTAGAATGGTTCAGAAATTATCTAAGTAACAGAAAACAATATGTTTATTATAATTCTTATGAATCAGAATCACACGATATTATATGTGGTGTTCCACAAGGATCAATCCTGGGGCCACTTCTATTTATACTCTATGTTAATGATATAACTAATGCATCTAAAGTACTCGAATTCGTCCTTTTTGCAGACGATACCACCATTTTATACTCCCATAAAAACGTAGAATGCCAGACAAACCTTGTTAATGAAGAGTTAAAGGAAGTAAGCAATTGGTTTAAAGCTAATAAATTGTCAATTAATGCTACCAAAACAAATTACATGATACTTGGCACACCCAAAATGACATCGATGAATCAAGACCTGCAAATCACACTAGATCACACGGCTTTAGAAAGAGTGCATCAAACTAAATTCCTTGGTGTACTAATAGACTAATGTCTCACTTGGAAATGTCACATAGATTGCGTATCTAGAACAATTTCAAGAAATGTCGGTGTCATGAATAAATTGAAACATTTTGTTCCAAGTCATATTTTATTTACACTTTATTGTACGTTAATATTGCCTTATTTGAATTATGGAGTACTTTTATGGGGAAATACATGTAAAACTTACTTAAATAAAATTGTAAAAATTCAAAAATGGGCTATTAGAACGGTGGCAAACGTTCACTATAGAGACCACACAGTGCCATTGTTTGCTAATTATAACATATTAAAAGTTGAAGATATGTACACACTGGAATTAGGTACATTCATGTACAGGCACTCTATAAATGAACTGCCCTGTTCATTTGATAATTATTTTACCAAACGTTCTGACATACATAACTACAAGACACGATATGTAAATGACCTAAATCTAACCAAAAATAAGAAAGTCTTTTCTGATCATGCTATACGTACAAGAGGTCCCATTCTTTGGAATTCTTTAGATAAAAATCTGAAAGCTTCAAAATCTGTTAAACATTTCCGTAATCAATTCAAAACAAAACTGATCTCTAAATATAATTAATCTTTTTCGTGAGCACCCCCCCCCCCTCTCCACTTCCCTTGTCTTTTGGTTATGTTATGTAATGTTGATTTATTTTGTTAATTTCATTTGATTTCAGGGAAAGGCTAACTTTCAGACCTTTTTGGTCTTCCAGCCTTTTCCTCCATATGTACCGTGTTTTTATATATATTTTTGTAATGTCTTTGATTTTTATGGAAATAAAATATGAATATGAATATGAATATGATAATGATAACAAATTAATTCACTATTCATTTATACAACACTAATGTGACCCATCCCCAAAGAACTTGGAAAATGTGGGCTATTCCCAAAAAAACTTGGAACATGTTGGACATTCCCAAAGTATGTGGAACATGTGGGACATTCCCAAACAACTTGGAACAAGTGAGCCATTATCAAACAACTTTGAACATGTGGGTCATTACCAAACAACTTGGGACATGTGGGACATTCCCACAAAACTTGGAACATGTGGACCATTTCCAAACTTGGAATATGTGGGTCATTCCCACAAAACTTGGAACATGTGGGCCATTCCCATAAAAAATGGAACATGTGGGCCATTCCCACAAACTTGGAACACGTGGAACATTCCCACAAAACTTTGAACATGTGGGAGATTCCCAAACAACTTGGAACATGTGGGCCATTCCCAAACAACTTGGAACTTCCCCAAGTTGCCACAGTTCTCTTGACGAAAATGGTCAAATTAAAGTACCAGAAATCACAAAACCAAACTTACCCCTAAATCGTTTGAAACTTTTCATTTCAACTATTATCAATTAGTCAGTCTCAGTAAAACATACCTTGCTTTTACGTAGCACTGCTCTTGCCATACAGAGTAACTGTCTCTCTCCGACTGAGAAATTGTCACCACTTTCTACCACAGGAGCTTCCAGCTGGTTATCTAACTTGCTAACCTGAAAAACAAGATATGGTAGAGATAAAAGTTTTGACATTACTTTCAATATCATGTTTTTCCACCGCAAGCGGCATACCACCTAGCAGCATACCACTCAGCAGCATGCCACTCAATGGCATGATTCTGAATGCAAACCAGTGTTGTCACCATGGCTCGAAAAAGTGGGGAATTTGGGAATCTCATTCCCAGGAAATGTTGGTGTTTGGAGGGAAATTCTGGTATTTGGAGGGAAATTGTGTCTTTTTGTTTATAAAAACATGCTATAAATTGTGGGAAATTTAGTTTGCTTCCCGGGAAATTAACATTTTTTCGAGCCCTGGTTGTCACTTTTTGTTCATTAGTCAAAAATTGTATCTTGTGTCATACGTCACAAGCAGGAATGCTCCAGTCAACTCCCAGTGATTTGTCGCATTGGGCAAAGCGGTGATGTGATTATTGTATTGGGCTATTCCATTTAAAATCCACATTACCCCTGTGGAAGATTTTAGAAAAAGGTTCTACAGAGGGAGTATGAATTTCAAATGGAATTAGCACATTAGGCAGCTCCATTTGATTTTCATACACCCTCTGAGAAGGATTCAACTTGAATCTTCCACAGAGGGAGGATGAATTTCAAACAGAGTTAATTAATGTACTAATTCCATTACAAATTCATACTCCCCCTGTGGAAGATATTTTCAAAATCTTCCACAGGGGTAGTGTGGATTTTAAATGGAACAGCCCATTGGCAAAGCACTGCTTGCTGCTGGTCAACGCTGCTGCAACAACAGCGCTGCTTGCTGCTGGTCAATGCTGGTGTTGCTGGCCAGACAGCATAGTGGTGTAAAATTGCCATCAATGCTGCAAGTGGCATGACACTCCAAAACCAGCATTTCGTTGTTGGGAAGGAAAAACCTTGTATGTGTTTGTGGCCCCTGAACATGTTTAAAATAGAACTGCCAACCGGTTACATAGGAGGTTTTGCTTTAAACATGTTCAGGGGCCAATGACACAGGAGGGTTTTCCTGCCCAACAACAATTTTTTTAAATGGTCACCAGGCGATAAAACTTTGAAGGAGATGAAACTTTTTTTAATACTGTGTAAAATTACTGCAACTGAATATTTAAAGCGAACATGAAAAGTTACGAAAACAGGGGGCATATCCAGGAGGATTTAGCACTCTCGGGTGATGAAGCCTGGAGGGTCCTGGTCCATCAGCTGGAGGTCCAGGGGCTGTCTTGGACCTGGCAGGGGGCAAAGCAATGGGAAATCCTGGGTTCTATATTTTTAACATCATTCTACCGCACTTTGGTAACATTTGCAGTTTTTGTTTTTTGGTGCATACACTCCCTCAGCATGCCTTGGAAAGCATTTTTGAAAGGAAAAACAAGTTCACATTTTCAACTTTCTGGTATAACTTGATCAACGTATTAATTAATACAGCCTAGTGCATGGCCCAATTGAAAGCCTCATCCCTCTGAATTTTACCCCATCAAAAATTGATAGTTTGGCTCAGAAGAAAGCTATTAATACTTCTATCATAATCCTAGTAACGATGTAAAACCCAAGATGTGTTTCCAATAGATGGTATGAACAAAAAAGTGTTAGTCTCAATCCTGATAGTGGTGTACCACACCTTTGAAGGTACTGTTCTATGGTCCATTGTGATGTAACATAAACTTGGAATCGGACTGGTGCCAGCTCTAAGGTAGAAAACACTAAGAAAATACCACCACCTTACCTTATCTTTCATATATGTTTTCTCTAAGGCACTCCAAATTTCTTTATCATTATGCTGCATAAATGGATCCAAGTTGTACCTGCAAATGTAAAATCAAACACATCATCATATTCATCCTTCTTTTATATCCATTAACTGATCAAAACCATTGTCATCTAGTTGTACGTTGCTCAAAATTTGATCACAATTTCTCAACATAAAGAATATCCTGCCCTAAGACTGCTCCATTATTGACAATCTGGGACACCTACTTTACCCCCATCAGAATATGATACAATTGCAATATGTTTACACAAACATGCAACAAACATCAATTTCAAATAATTTGCCCGTTTGAATAAACAAAATGCACTTCACCCAATATCTCCCCCCCCCCTCACTAATGTTTAAGTGTCATTCTGGTTCAGTGTAGTATGAATCATGTACATGTACACTGTGCAACACCTTTACAAAGCCTACATTGCTCATACATGTATAATAGACATGTGTTGAGTGGTCCAACTTTCAATTCAGATTTCAGCATATATAATTTGGTTCACCTGAAGATTGGCAGTGACGTATGTGCGTATTTCGCTCGCCGCAGTATCGAATCGCGCGCGTTAAGTTAAACGTGCTGAGTGTACACGCATGCGTTCATGGGCAGTTTGTCAGCATGCTTGCGGAGCAAATGCTAAAAGGCATTGACGTCACTACCGAACTTGAGGTGAACCAAATTATAGAAACTTACTGACCCTGTAGCGAAGCTTTGAGCAATCTACTGAGTTCATATTGATGTTGTTAATCTTGATTTAACTGCATGGTTACTTGCCAAGTTTGTCCACCAAGTGCCCCCACATCACCTTTCTCATCTTCCTGTTATCAGCAAATCCTGAACCCCTATTATTTTCCCACCAGGGACCCCATCCACCTGTTTTTCTTTTATTACAAATCGTGGCTACAGTGGCATAGCCAGCTTTCTTGGTCAGCGGGTGGGCACAATAAAAATGTGCATTATTGTGACCCGATATTATCGGTGGAATATATACTTATATCGGACTTTTTTTAAAGAGACAATACAAAAATTTGGTATTTTACACTATTTTGGCCCATGATCAGGCTGACTTTGGGTGTGAAACAGGCCCCTTATCCCCTTTTCTTTTGCTTTCCTGATTTCTCTTTCTTTTTTTTTGTTTTGTTTGGGGAGCACTCTCCTCTTTCATTGTTTGTCAGGGGGTACTCTGCCCCCCCCCCCCACTGGCTACACAACTGACTGGTTATTATCTTACCTAATAGTTCCAATGAATAACACAGGATCTTGTGGTATTATGGCTAGTTTTGAGCGCAGATCATAGAGACCAATGGCGCTGATATCGATATCATCAATCTTGATTTCACCAGCTTCTTTCTCTACTAGTCTGAATAGGCTCACACCCAAGGACGATTTGCCTGTATAGGATATATATAAGCATTATGTAACATAATTTTATCAAATAAGACCTGACTAGACTTAACAGGGTTGGCGATTTTTTATTTTTTTTTATTTCCAATAACTGCTATACCCCATGGTAAAGTCAAAAGAGAACAGTGGAATGCAATCCCAGGTATTTACACAAAATCAAAATTGTGTTTTTACATGTGAAAATTTCAAAGAAAAAAAATTGGTAAAATCTTGGGATAAAACCTGTTGAAGATGAATTTTTAGCAATACATAAAATGACATCATAGAAGTATTTTAATTGTATCCAAAGTTTATAGAAGCATTAGGAACAAAGTAACTTAAGAAAGAATGTAACTTAAATTGATAACAAGTGGTAACAAATCTTAAAGTTGATTTAAATCAGTGATTAAAAAAAAATATTTGATTTAAATCATGTTTTAAATCCTCACAATACAGTAAATGGTTTGTTTTCAAATGAAATCGCACATGAGAACAAGAGCAAATTAAATCCCATTGATTTAAACTGAGGACCTTCTATTTTTTTACTTACCAGAACCAGTTCTCCCAACAATTCCTATCTTTTCTTTGGGTTGTGCTTCAAATGAAATCCCTTGTAAAACTAACGGCAGATTATCACGGTATCTCATCTTCAATTTCTCAAACTTTATACGACCTTCTTTGGGCCAGTCTGCTGGAGGTTCATGATCTTTGACCTTTGCGGGTGCTTCTGATGTTAAATTCTGAAAAAAAAGCACACAAAAGAGTGTTAAAGCATTGGAAAGTAACACCTAGACTGTGTTAGTCCATTATTTCAACTGAATTCGTCAGCTTAATTCCGTAGTGATTTGGCAGTTGCTCGTAGTAAACTGCCCTGCACCATTGGGCATTACAATCAGGCAAAAAGTAGAAACAAAAACTGAGGGCATCGCTGTGGAGCAAAAGACCCACCTTTTTGCGTCATTTGGCAGAGTCCGTAGTTTACTGATTTGATGCTAATGTTGTTACATACATATCAACTATGTGATACCATATATACATGTGGTTTGAAAGACAAAGTTACAGTCTGTATGTGATCATAGAAATTCTATCAAAATATTCAATATATAGGGTCAAAGGTCAAGCATTTACAAATGAAAATGTAGCTCATAGTAAACTGTCCTCAGGTCAATACAGAATTTTGTATAAAATACAAGATCTTCTTTTGCAATCTAGCTATTGCCACAAATCTACACATACCTTGATATAATCTACAATTCTTTCTACCGATGTAAAATGTGCATCTACATCTGCAGTTAATCGGATGGTGTACTGGAATAAGCCAAGAAGCTATAGAAAAAACAAACGTAGAAACAGATTATCAGACATTTGAGTCATGCAGTGGGCTATTTTTTTAGGAGCCAGGAACTTAATAGCTATGTCTTGGCATAGATTAAGGAGCTGATTTGATCTTTGGGTGGGATCAAGTTAGTGCACTAACCTCGGAAACTCAGAAACTTGCCTGGTTGCAAGTTGTTGTTTTTCTAGACTCACAAAAAAAGTTCTGAGCAAATCTTGCATGTTCTGTTTAAAACTATAATTAATGATAGTAATTAGGGCCACTGTATGTCAAAATCGAAACATAATACAGATAAGATGTATACATATGTACAGTTTGGCAACTGGTAGCGTAATTCCAACAGAGGAGAGAGAAAACAGAGCCCGTACCACCAGTCAAAGTCTCCGCATCATCCGATAATGAGTGCCGATTGTTCCATGAAATGCGACAGGCAAGACTGCTTCGCAATTACCGTGTATTTTCATGGTCTATCACGTAATCGCGAAAGCATGCAACGCTCTATCGCGTATATGCGAAGGCACGCAGTGCTGGCGTGATTGTTTGACACGGCACGGTCGAACAATCGGCCCTCATGAATATGTGAGAACTCGCCGTATACAATACACAGGGACTTTGACTGGTGGTACGCTCTCTGTTTTCTCTCTCCTCTGTGGCAATTCCCTATTCGGGGCCTGTCAATATTAAACCTGACATCTGACAACTAAACATATCATCAAGTGCATAACATAGTATACGAATATTTACTGCTCACAAGGGATCTGTTGGAATCTATTGGTCCCCGAGGTGAACTGGAGACACAGCAACATTGCAAAACATTTCAAATTTCAATCAATCATTGATTTTTTGATCATTCAAAATTTTTTTACACAAGTGAGGATGTCTAATCAAAAAGCCAGCCATCTATTAGCTATGCAACGCACACATACATTGTACACTTCACTTACCGATGTTGCATATGACAATGCCAGTCCTGCGTATGCTGGTGGTATATGACCATGAGTAAACACAACACAAATTGCAGCAGTCGTTGTCAGCAGCATCATAAGAAAGTCTAATCGAAAAGCCAGCCATCTATTAGCTATGTGAAACATAATCTTTGGTACGGTGTTCTCGTCAAGCAATCTATGAAACCTAAAACGAGACATAATCAGACCAACATGCTGTCAGTTCACCCCTACACAAATGGGCTATTCCATTTGGAATCTTTTACCCCTTTGGAAGATTTAAGAAAAGTCTTCTACACTGGGCTATTCCAGTTGAATTCCATACACCCCCATGGCAGATATGACCTTAATATCCCATGCAGGGGTGTAGATTTCAAATGGAGTCACCCATTCAGGTAACTCCATTTGAAATTCACACTCCCTGTGAGAAAGATTAAGGTCATATCTTTCACAGCAGGGGTGTGGGTGTCAGCTGGAATAGCCCATAAATCTTTGCTTCATGCCTGTGAATCCAAACCACTAACAAAACTAACCCAGCAGACGACATGAGAGCAAAATTGGGCTATTCCATTTAAAATCCACACCACCGCTGTGGAAGATTTTGGAAATATCTTACACAACGAGAGTATGAATTTCAATTGGAATTAACACATTAGCAGCTCCGTTTGAAACTCATCCTCCCTTTGTGGAAAATTTAGGTTGAATCTTGATTAGAGGGTGTATGAAATTCAAATGGAGCTGCCTAATGTGCTCATTTCATTTGAAATCCATACTCCCCTGTGGCATATATATATTTCCAAAATCTTCCACAGGGGTGGTGTGGATTTTAAATGGAATAGCCCATACATATTATCAAATTAGTGTTGAAATGATCTTCTTTGTGAAACTTATGGGGAAATTTTGAGGCTTTTTAGAGATACAAATATGCTCAATAATATAGTAATGTGGATTCAGGGCCGGGTAATTACAAACAAGTGATCCCAGTTGACGGTTTGTATCTCAAATTTTAGCATTTGCCGTATACTTTTTTCATCTTTCTTGACTACCTAGTTCTTGTTCTTTAAAGAAAAGTGTAATTTGAAGCAACCAGTTGCTTTATTCGCCTTTGCTTGGATCCGCCATCTTGCTACCAAAACGAAGTCCTCCTTGCAAACGTATGTGCAAAATGTGCATTTTTGTTTCTCACACTTTTCTAGCAAATTGCCAGAAGGTTTTTGTAAAGCATGCACGGCAATTAAAGCATGCGTTTGACAGGCGTAGGCACATGCAACACACATTTTCCGGGTAGAATCTTGTTTGGAGCGAATAGCCAAGAAAATAGCATTTGAATGGCTGCCTGCAGTTCCTGTGTGTCTCCTTTGCCACACAAATTTCCATGTCTATGTCCTTCATTGCCCGAGTTTATTATACACCTCGTACATATATTTCAGTCACCTGATTGGTTAAAATGGGGGTCACATAATATTTATCAGGGGCAGCACCCCCAGAAGCTCACATATTTTGAGGGTTTTTAAAGGCCCAGATTGAGTATTTTCACCCCTTTTTTGTTCAAGATTTATGTGAAAAAATTATTAAAATTACATTTCATGCGCCACTTCAACTGACTCCAATCGCCATAAGTGGTGCGCTCCCCGCCAGTTGAGAGAGCCTAATCTACCGTATATGAACAAATAAACAGCTACACAAACACACAGACATCAAAAAGCAAACACCCCTCGTCTTACCTTCTCATAAATAAATCAGATTTTCCATATGCATGAACAGTTGATAAGCTTTGTACTGTCGTCATAAGATGTGCAAACCAAGGTGAGCGTGATATGTTATCTACGCGCTTAATGTGAACGATGGTGCGGTTGAAAAGCGCCACCGCTATGATAAAGAAGAACGCCAAGAAAACTACAGAGATGAGAAACCATGGATATACACTGGCAACGATTCCAATGGTGAAAAGTATGAGCAGCATGTTTTGAATCCAGGAATCCAAGAAGAATGGAAGGCGCACATCAACTGTAAAATAATAAATACAAGATAACTGATTAATTGATTGATGGATTGCAGGTATCAAATGCAGTCATCCATGCAGGTAACCCTATTTAGAATGCACACTCACAGTCAATTAGTGTGTTTCTATTGGGGCCATTATCCGGAAAAAAACCAGCTAAGAGATTAACTGTGCCCAATAGAAACTGACCTTCTCCGCTATTCTCCCGATAATAGCGGCGAGAGTTTTCCGGGGAAATTATCCTACTTTTGGTAGGATAATGGCGGAGAATTTATCCGGGTAATGCCAATAGAAATTGACATCGTTCCGACAGAGTGCGCATACAGGGGAGACCGCGGAAATTGACACGGTCAGGTGATTTGTTTCATTTTATCAGCTATGTTTTGAAGTAGGCCTACAGTGTACAATTTTCACTCGGAAAAAAATAGGCATAAGATTTAATAAATCAGAAATAACGCCTGAAAATCCTACTTTCGTGTGGACAACTGAAGGAATAAAAGGGATTGCAGAGTGTTTTTGATTGCGGTGGGGTGGGGGTGGTATACACCGTATTTTGTACATTGTAGTCACATCACATATATTATATAAGTTAAACTTTTCGATCGTATTAGGTCCCACCAAGGTCAACCCACACTCTTTGCAATGACACAAAATATGACCTTTCGCCGGCAAGTGTAATGATCGGGCCACGGCGGCTGGTATTTTCCAGATAACATCCCCCAATAGAAATTGACCGTTGGCCGTCATTCTCCGCTATTACCCGGTGAGCAATTTCACTGGAAAAATTCCGGATGCTTAATAGAAACACGCTAATAGTCATGTCTTCGATAGGGGGTGTATTGATTTCAACTGGAATAGCCCAATATTTACCATTATTATGTTTTCAGAATCTTGCTTCCTATACCTCTCCACACAGTTTAAAACGTCAAAAAAATAGCATATTGGATGAATTTCGAATCCAATTTTAGCGCCACCTGGATCCCAATCCCCCGTGATTTTTAAAATCGCTGATTTTGCCGCCAATTTTAACATATTGTAAATTGACCGATCGTATGTGATCAAGAGAGAACACAAACGCACTGTATGAGACTATTCATTCATGAACTCGATTTTGTTTATTTTGCTGTCAAACCGGGAGAATTTGATTTTCTACGGACGCGGAAAGAGATGTTTAATTTCATGATTCTAGGCCTGAAAATCAACGTTGCACTAAATGCATGTTTCAGCTGCTAAGAAATGAAGAAATTAATGTGGTTTATTGAAATATCCTTGGAAAGTACAAAAAACTAGTAAAAACCGGTGCTAAACCACTACGTAAAAGCTGCAGAATTTGGCAATCTCACACAATCGGACATCAAAAATTATCAAATTTTCTGACCAAACCAGAGGATTTATACTTGCCAAGTGCCAAATATCACTTTTTGAACTAATTTGAGACTCTGCAAGGTGTGAACGATGTTAGCACAGACAAGGTAGGGTTTTAGATAAGCTTATGAAATCGGCAAATATACCGTAGTCCACCCAACTGCATAGCTGAACTGTTGCCTTGGCTCTAGCACTGGCTGCAGGCTTGCACTCTGTTTTTGTAGCTTAAGTTACGCTTACTTTATCAGTTTATTGCCTATCAAATATCATTATAAACACTTTATTACTTCATATTTTTAACCCTCATAATTCAATTATATCATTTCACAAGTTACGAACGACTCGGAACGAGTACGTAACTTCATGAGACACAGGATTTTTTCCCAATTTTTTTCTAGACTTTGTGTTGGTACTGGTCTCTGGGAAGTGCAGATTTGTAAATTATTTTAGTGAAATGTATTTTATAATGCGTTCTAAAGTTAGGATGGATTTTGAGACTTACTGAATCGCTACTTAATCGTCATAAATTTTGGTGAAATGGATCCCCATTGACGGAAACGTTACAGAAACTTATGGAATTCGGAAGTAGGGCCAAAAAGTCCGAAAACAGGCCGGAAAAAAAAAATTCTTTTTTTTTTTTGCTCTAGGCATGTAAGATCAGTCGATTTTGACCCCCTCCCAAAAAAAATCACGAAAAAACAAATTAGAATTTTGTCTTTTTGAAAAAGATTCTGAAAACATAATGATGATAAAATTGGATGGTTTTTTTCACCCAATGCAAAATTTATTGGTCTCGCTATGAGTTTTAAAATATTGGACTTGACGTTTTAAAACTCATAGCTCGACCAATAAATTTGTGCATTGGGTTCAAACCATCCAATTTTATATCAATATCTTAACATGCGATCAAATACAAATCAAAATGCAGAAAAGATATAAATCATCTACAGGAACAGCTTATATTAGTCAGAAGGGTCATTAGACTTAAAGGTCCATATGCACAAAACAAGTTAGACCTGGTCTAACGTTAGACCTGGTCTACACATGGAGTTTAGAATTAGGGAGGGATGCTTTTACTCATTTTCTTTTCCTCCTTTACTCCTAGCAAAGTCCAAAAGTTGAACCGCAGCCATCTAATATTAAGCTACATGCATTTGCTCTTAACAGGATCTACAATAATATAGAATAAGGTATGTAAATACCAAAACGTTCAGTCTCTGTAAAACTAATCTCCATGGTTAGACTAGGTCTGAAGTTAGACCTGGTCTCATTCCCTTGGACCACAGCTGCAGGATTGACAAAAATGTCAGCCCAAATCGCAGTTCAAAACTCACCCAATTTTTTCTCTTAAATTGGTTTCTACTGGAAGTTCAAGGTCTTATGCAGATTAGTTGGGCTGATATGGCTAATCAAGTTACTTATTGATTGATTGATTGATTGATCAGTTAACTGACTTGATTGATTGATTCTCACCTATAGAAACCTATTCAATAACATATCAGATGGTGTGGTATTAATTTATTCTCACCTTCATCCATATCTCCAAATCCTGTTCAATGTCCTCCCAATTTGGGTGGTATTGATTGATTGATTAATTGATTGATTATATGATTGATTCTTACCTTCATCCATATCTTTAGAGAACCGGTTCAATATCCTCCCAGATGGGGTGGTATCAAAGAAACTCATCGGACAAGAAACTACTTTTTTGAAGACCTCGTCATGGAGATGAGTTGTTGCACTTAGAGTTGTCTGAAATTTGATAGTATAACAAGAATTATAAAACATCTGAATCAAATTTAATCAAAATGAGCTCATTAATATTTATTAAAGGAGTATTTTGTGATCCTAGCATCCTCTTTTTATTACAGTTTTCAGTAGATAGCTATGAAATAAATCTCATCCCCAAAATTTCAGTCGATTCTGATTTCGTGTTTGCGAGTTATGCAAGATTATTTTGATTACACTGCACCATAGGCAATGTGTTGTAATTTCGTTATGATACACCAGAACGTAATTCAAATTTCACGATATTTTTGCCACACAAATTAATCTGCAAGATTTTTTTTATACATAAACATTATGTAGCCAGACGTTTCCAGTGGTATAAAAATCTCAACTTGTTTTGAGAAAAATGGGGGGATGATTCTGTGCATCACAAAATGCCCTTTTAATAGTTGACACCCAGATTATACAGGTATCCAGCAAATCTTTTGTGGTTTTGGCCCTCTAGTGGTGGCGGGTAGAGAGGGATGTTACAGAGCATCCATAGATAGTTTGATACATCCATAGATCTGGATTGTCTAAGATACTACTCATCATGAATAACCTTTGTGAATACCACTGATTTAAAGAGAGTAATCATTATGAGGGCTGGTACAGAGCCACCATAGATTATCAGATACATCCATAGATCTGGGCTGTCTAAGATACTACTACTCATCATGAATAACCTATGTGAATACCACTGATTTAAAGAGAGTAATCAGTATGAGGGCTGGTACAGAGCCACCATAGATTATCAGATACATCCATAGATCTGGGCTGTCTAAGATACTACCCTAACAAAAATATTAACCTCAGGTAACTTTTCTTGCTCTGGACTGAGCTCCGTCCAGAGTAAAGAACAATGGGTTCCAGCACAGGTCCAGCACCGGCCCTGAGAAACTAACTCTAGAAATTGGTACATATAACAAAAGAAATTCAAGCCTGAGTCAGGCACCTCAGGAACTAGCAGGAGTATTCCAGAGATACTCAGTGACATAACTGTCAACAGTTGTACATTCATCAGCCCACTTCCTCCGCCCACTTTCCCACCCACTTTTTGCTTCACTTGTTCCACAATAGGCACTTATTGATTAGGCCTAACAGTTAAACCACTATGTATCTCCATAGTCCATGGTACTCAGGAAAGTTGACTTTACTGCATGCAGCATTCATGGTACATGTACACCACTACTCAAGTTAATATTTTTAACTGTTTCAAGTTGTTGTTTTTTGTTTTTTCAAGTTGATATAATTTAACCATGATTCCAAGTTCATATTTTTTTACCCGTTTCAATTTGAATTTTTTGCGGTTCATGTTGATTACATGTTTTCAGGTCATATTTTTACATGTTTCAAGTTGATCATTTGTAATTGTTGAGATTTAATTACCTATTCCAAGAATATATTTGCCAACTTTTTGCCCAGACTTGGCATACTATTCCTGATGATAATTTTTGTTCATTTTATTTTTCATTATTATTCAATCATACAGGACAAAAAATTTAAGAGCCACAATCCTTTGAAGACGAGCTTATATCATGTGTTACTATCATAGGCTTTCATTTATTAAGTCGATCATGTTGTTATTTTCATGCCTACATGAAATTTACGGGAAATTCTGAAAAATGAATTTGGAAGGCGAAACACACCAGCTTGGGTCACTAGCTTAGAAATTAAAATCTCACAAAATATTTATGAAAAAGCAAGTATGAGAAAAAATTATTTTGAAATTATGTTAAACATCAATTCAATTCAGAAACATACTTTTGGAGATACAAACTGGTTATATAAAATCAATATAAAACCTTAAACCTGGCCCACAACTTAAATACAATTATAAGGTTTCTTACAGGTATATGCAAATTGCAATGGGTTTGCCAGTAAACTCAGCATGGGTCAATGATGTTTATATGTAATCAGACATGGTACACAATAGGCCTACAAAGATGACCACTTAAGTTTGCTTCCTTTTGATCAATTCAATCAATTATATTGGAACCATGTACATGTACTTGGAATTTACATGAAACACATAACTTGTACATAATTATACAAACTGGGAAAAAACTCTTTTCAAAATAGCCTGAGAGCATGTGAATTCAATTTATATGTTTTTTTGTTTTTTTTGTTGCAAATGACCCTAACAATCACAAAAATCTGTACATTAAGCACAATAATTTTTTTTAATTCTGAAAATTTGCAAAATTTGGGTCGGCAATCGGCATTCATTTTGTAACTAAATGACAAAATATAGTAGACGATCAATACATAATTTTAATACAACTTTATTTTCGTAACTTATAGCAAAAAAAAAAAAAAAAAAGAGCTTTTCAAAATTGACTAAAATTTGAATCGACTTTTTCCTTGAAGCACACAGATATTGATCACAGTCAGCGGAGTGAGCATTCATCTGTTAGGCTGAATATCGAACCTGTAACAATAGGTAGCAGAAATAACCATGAAGGATGAAATATTTGTCACTTTTGAAACTGGGCCATTAATTGTAATTGAAATGAGTACAGCTGCTTAGCAATGCTTAGTGGAATAAAATCGCATTGTGTCGATTAGGCCCAGTAAAAAAAAACATCTTTAGAAAAAGGTTGTCAGTGGTTGCCAATTTCCAGGAGCCTTTGTAGTGTCTTCCCAAGAGAGAGCCATCTAGAAAATATTGAACAATCATTTAAAATTTGCAATCACATTTGGCAATACCAAAGTACCATTCCATCAAAGTAATGAATCAATACAGAAAGATGCTTCCTTTACGAGTTATCACTCATTGAAAGTGCTACTTTGCTATACTTTACATGGAAAGCGGCCATCTTAAAGTCGTCATATTTCCTTAATTATATAACTGTTCAAGCTGATTTTTGGATATGTGATGCACAGTTAAAAATTGATTATTAAAAGATTTGGTGACCTCAGGCGACCTTTGACCTTGTATGTGACCTTTGACCTCACAAAATTGGATCAAAGATGAAGAGGAAACAAATTGGTATATTTCTTGAAGTGTTCCTTCCTTCTAATGTTGTTAGAAGCATGCTTTGTTAAAACTTTCCAGTTCAGAAAATCATTGATCATCATCATCATCATCATCATCATCATCATCATCATCATCATCATCATCATATCAGTCGGCTGCTGTAGGCCTAACACCTGTAGGCCTAACACCGGGTTTTGTTCATGTTAAAAAAAAAATGAAATTAACAGTTTAATGCCAATGTCAGTTAGAAGACTCTGTACTGGATATGTATAGCTGTTGTCTATGTGCATGGTTAAAGAAAAATATTAATGTGCCACTGTGTGCACCATGTAAAAGTAACGAGAAAACCAAAGTCGGAAAGCATCTTGCAGGCTTATTCTTTTGCACAAATAGACCTAAATAGCTAACTAAATACCTCCAGAAGACATAGCATGTGTAGCAGTTATAATAGATGAAGATGCTTAATAAACATATTGATGTGCATGAAAATCCGCAAGTCAGGAGAAATATTGTTTTGGAAACCATCTTGTAGGCCTATTAGATATTTCTTTAATGTGCATGCATCGTGCGAAAATCGGAAGTAAAAGGAAGTTGGAAACCATCTTGTAGGCTTATTCCTTTGCACATAGTTAACTAAATACCTTCAGAAGACATAGCATGTGTAGCAGTCAGATAGTTAATAACAAATATTAGTGTGCATGAAAAATCTGCAAGTGGGAAGAAATTTTTTTTTAATGTGCATGCATCATGCGAAAGTCGGAGATAAAGGAAGTCAGAAATTATCTTGTAGGCAGATTCTTTTGCCTAAATACCTTCAGAAGACATAGCATGTGTAGCAGTTAGATAGTTAATAAAAAATATTAATGTGCATGAAAAGTCAGGAGAAAATTATTTCATCAAAAAATTTTTTTTTTTAATGTGCATGCATAGCCTAGCGGTAGGCGACTAACCGTGTAGGCTCATTAAAGATAAAATTGAGCATCGTGAAAATAGTTACATTTATTTGAATATGGCTTCATCTTTGTCAATGCTGCTATTTTCCTCGATTTGGGCACATTTTCATTTCAAAAATACTCAATGACAATTTATAGGCCTAATTCACTCCAGAAATTTATGAACAATTTTTATTTTTTATACTTGCGGTGGGATCACTGAATAGGCCATTAACAAAATTCGTTAACTATGTTCAACAAGACATGCATGCCCGGCCAGGGCATTGTAAATGTAAATCGCGGTGTCACCGTTCCTGCTCCGTCATATCCGTAGACTCCGGTGCAACAAACAATAGATACACCCAAAATGAGCCCAATTTTCCGGAGTGTGCTCATTCATTGCATGCTTTAACATTAACGGAGCTCCGTCACCGGCAGAAGCAATATTCAAAAGAATGCGCCCACTTCGGAGCCCAAATCTGACGGAGTCCGGAGAGATGACGGAGGCTTGACGGTGTTTGACGGAGTCGTTCAATACATTATACTGTAGGCCCTATGGACCATCACGGCGTCTGTCTCAGCAAGCCGAAATAAATATTATAATTTTATAGATCATGCATATACCAGTATGTCTTGCTATTTCTTGTTAATACCCCGGTTAATAATACGTTCATTTTCACTTCTTTATTTTTATTTTTTTGTTGTGCGCTCCGTCTGTTGGACGGGTACCGCTGTTATAAAGGCGTATGTTCAAATAAATAAAATAAATAATAGTATAATTTATTGTAAGGTGACGGAAAAAAACCTTTCAAGTACGGTCGGTCGTTCTGGTTTATTTTGTTTGTTTTTGTTTTTTCTGGAGGCTAAATTTCCTGTAAAATTTCACCAAAATCTGAACAATTTTTAAGCCTATTTTTTAACAATGTTCCGCGATAATAATAATAATAATAATAATAATAATAATAATAATAATAATGATTATAATAATAATAATGATTATAATAATAAATAAATAATAATTATAATAATAACAGTAGGTCTACATTATTTTTAGATCAGAGAAATATTAAAATACGTAGTACCAACGTGTCATGCATGTGTCTCTGACCTTATTGATTAAGTGATGAAGGTGGTCTTTGGGAAATTACGTAATCAATCAATAGCTCTTTTGTACTGACTCTGTCATTAGACTGTCAATGTCAATAGGCCTATGTCATTTGGGGAAAGTCACACCGTCCAACGGTCCAAGAACTACCTAGTATATGAAGCGTTTGGCAGCTGGGTTGGTTGTGCAACGAAAAAAAAGAAGGCTGACAACGAAGCCAATGACATCAGCAATGGGTCTACAAACATCCAACCAAAAGATGACCGGTTGTACCCCAACTCGCGGATTACCAGGAAAGAATCAGTGGCTGTAATAATAAATGCCCAGGAATAAATGTTATCCATCATCTAACAATCAACCAAGAGATCATTAGAGACATTCTGTGGAGTAGATTGTGGACACTGTCTCGAAATATAACGTCGAGCATCTAGCATGTCTAGAGTCCATGTAGAAATTCTGCAAATTCCAAGCGGTATGTTTAGCCTATTTTTTAGATCTTTTGTTTAATATAGGCCCTATGCCTATATCATTTAGCTCGTGCTCCGAACAGGTATATGAGACATGCTCCAAATGCTCTTGTTTTATAGTCAGGTCGGTTGAAAGATGTTAAAAACATTTTAATTAGCGCATTCTTAAATCATTAAATGTATCATGCGTGCGCGTGCATGATTAGGTAAAGGCCCCTATTAATATCATTTATAATATTATTTATTTATTCATATATATATATATCGCTTCTTTGAAAGTTAAATGATATTAGTGGACGTGGATAGTACTATTTATAGGCCTATATCTTGCTCGCGGTTTTTATGTTTGTCTCCCATTAATTATACAGTCTATATCACAATTTTTAAATCCTAAGTGCGAATTTTAAAATCATGATTTTGATATGAAAATAATCTACAAATAATAGTATTTTTGATATATACACCCAAAATAACAAACCTATGAAAGCCGTGTAGGCATATTGATCAAATAAGGCATATATACTACATTTTAACATTTATTTGAACGGGGCTTTAACTTTGTCAATACTGCTCCGTCATTATCCGTAGACTCCGGTGCAACAAACAATAGATGCACCCAAAATGAGCCCAATTTTCCGGAGTGTGCTCATTCATTGCATGCTTTAACATTAACGGAGCTCCGTCACCGGCAGAAGCAATATTCAAAAGAATGCGCCCACTTAGGAGCCCAAATCTGACGGAGTCCGGAGAGATGACGGAGGCTTGACGGAGTTTGACGGAGGTTGACTGAATCGGGCAAAACATTATACTCTAGGCCTATTATAGACCCTCTCGGCCTCTGTCTCTGCACGTTGTAGCTAGCCCGGTCAGCTGATATTGGTTATTGTAATTTTTATTATAAATCATCCATAGGGGCCTACTAAAAGTTACATCATCGAGTCATAGCCAAGTTATTTAACAGCGATCATTTGGCCGGGATGCTCCTATAAATTAATGAATTTTGGTCCATTGTCGACATGCATGTTATCCTGGCATGTTATACTGATGTGTCAGGTTTTGCGTTCAAAAACTCATCTCTATTTTCTCAGTGAATTGTTCCGTAATAAGTGTGTAATGTGTATTAATGAACGATGACGTTTGAGATGATGCTGGACTGCTGCCGTATAGCCCTATACTCTAATATCAAGTTATATTAGGCCCTTCGCACTTGATTATTAGTTATTTGTTTAGATTTAATTATTTGATCCTGCATCCTTTTGTACATGGTGTTGGTATAGTGCATTGTCGTATAGACTTATTTTTTGTACACAACAGCGGTGTTACTATTGTTTTACTAAATGAAGCATGTTTATGCTTTTATCTTTCTTTGTCCTTTATTAATTAGTAATTAGGGATTTAATAAATATTATTAATTGCTTCAGCGACCCTGAGGTAAACAAACAAACAAAAACAAGGGTCAAAATCCTTCAATTTCTGTGAAAATTAAACAAAAAGCACCCAAATCACTACATTTTGTATCTCCCTGTGTTATAGACAAATTTTATACGTCACATTTAAAGACATTTAAAATGACTTATAAATTGCCTTATGCTGTAATGGGGTTACATTTTGTATTGTGAGCTTTAAATGCCTTTT
This sequence comes from Amphiura filiformis, assembly GCF_039555335.1. NCBI lineage: Eukaryota > Metazoa > Echinodermata > Ophiuroidea > Amphilepidida > Amphiuridae > Amphiura > Amphiura filiformis. The sequence continues at coordinate 95,088 of NW_027305495.1, forward strand.
GCTTCCAGGCTTGTTTCTGGGACCTGGTGAGGCGTATTGAGGTGTAACTTGGTAAGGTGGTGGTAAGGGGTTGCCCTCAGACTCGATGCGATTTTTGGCGCAAAATATGCAAATTAGATAGCTAATTTGCATATTTAACTTAAAAATTGTTTTTTGGTTGTTTTTTTGCCATTTCTCGGAGCTGGTGAGGCTTATAGCGATGTAACTTGATGTGGGTTGTGGTAGGGGTTAGTCGTAAGATCTGATACAATTTTTGTTGCAAAATATGTAAATTAGCCACCTCATTTGCATATTTTTTTATCTTGTGTAAAAATAGTTTCGGCCATTTTTCGGAACTGGTGAGGCGTATACAGATGTAACTTGGTTGGGTGATGATAGTTAGGAGCAATCTAAAGATTTGATGCAATTTTTGTCGCAAAATATGCAAATAAGCTACCTCATTTGCATATTCTTTATTTTTTAACTCTTTTGCCATTTTTCGAACTGGTGAGGCTTATAGAGATGTAACTTGGTGGGGGTGGTGGTAAGGGCAGTCTTATTGACATTGTCATTTCCTTAAATGGTACTGTCTGGCAGCGAAGCTCTGTCCAATTTTTTCAGGAAAGCTTTATTTTAAAAATCTCTATCCCATGATGCAGTTCATATGTATGCAAGTGGCCCAGTTTCCAAGTTACGAGCCTTAAAAGTTGGTGCTTATACTTCCTTTTCATGCATTTTGAAAAATCCTCATGTATGCAGTTGAGTTCTTACTGACGGCTCTTTAAATTGGGCTGTTAGACGGCGGAGCTCTGTCCAATTTTTTCAGGAAAGCTTTATTGAAAAGCTCTATCTCATGATGTACTTCTTATGTATACAGGTGGCCCAGTTTTCAAGTTATGAGCCTTTAAACATGTTAAAGTTGGCGCTTTCACTTGGGTTTCACTTCAACCTTTTCATGCATTTCATGGACTTCGCTCCTATTGACATTTCCTTAAATGATACTGTCTGGCGGCGAAGCTCTGTCCAATTTTTTCAGGAAAGCTCTATTTTAAAAATCTGTATCCCATGATGCAGTTCATATGTAGGCAAGTGGCCCAGTTTCCAAGTTACAAGCCTTTAAAGTTGGTGCTTATACTTCCGTTTCATATATTTTGAAAAATCCTCCATATGGACTTAGTTCTTATTGACGGCTCCTTAAATGGGGCTGTCAGACGGCGGAGCTCTGTCCAATTTTTTCAGGAAAGCTTTATTTTGTAAAGCTCTATCTCATGATGTAGTTCTTATGTACGCAGGGTGGCTCAGTTTTCAAGTTATGAGCCTTTAAACATGTTGCCGTTTTCACTTTGGGTTTCACTTCAACTGTTTCATGCATTTAATGTACTTTGTTCCTATTGAAATTTCCTTATGGACTTAGCTCTTACCGATGGCTCCTTAAATGGGGCTGTCAGACGGCAGAGCTCTGTCCAATTATTTCAGATTAATTACCATTTATATTATTTTATATCATATCATATCATATCATATCAAATTATATCATATCATATTATATTCATTACAATTCATTAGTTTAAACAATTATCATAGCAGTATAAAGAAAAATTAAATCCAACAATTTCACAATAATTAATACACATACAAAAAAAAAAAAAAAAAAAATACATTTAAGTACATCAAAGTCATTAAGAATAAGATTAATATATACAGTACTATAATAAGCTTTTGTTACTATATTCCATACACTAAAATCAACAATACATGCTAAAAAACCACTAATTGTTAAGAATTCACATTGTAAAAGCCTATCCCACAATTTGCCACAATTTGAGTTATAAATAGTTGATGCTTTTGAACAACAATGTTACCAATGTAAATGATGCATGCACTTGAAGATCATTCTCCTTATGCATGTGAAGATCATTATCGCTAGAAAGCTCATTCATCATGAAAGACCTGATATGAAAATCTCATGAACACTACCACACAGCAGTAACATTGCTGGGTTAAAGCAGAGAAAATGAGAAAGCAACCACACAACCTTTATTGATTTTAACTGTAAAATGGTACTTGAAACCAGTGATTGACAGCATGTGTTGGTGAGTTTATTGTTAAGCATTTAATGATTGACATTTTGGAGGCTCAGGTGTTTACCAGAGCTCAGGTAGGACTCGGACTGAGTATGCCTGAGTTTTTCAATAGAAATAATGCCGCTTTTGCTGGAAACCTGAGTTTCCTGAGGATACTTGTGTGGCCAGCGCTGGATGGACTCCGGAATTGGTCTGGAAATTGGAACAAGAGCTAAATTATTTTTGCTAGGGTACTACTCATCATGACTAAGCTTTGTGAATACTACTGATTTAAAGAGAGTAATCAGTATGAGGGCTGGTACAAAGCACCCATAGATTATCTGATACAACCATAGATATGGGTTGTCTAAGATACTACTACTCATCATGACTAACCTTTGTGAATACTACTGATTTAAAGAGAGTAATCAGTATGAGGGCTGGTACAGAGCACCCATAGATAATCTGATACATCCATAGATCTGAGTTGTCTAAGATACTACTACCTACTCATCATGACTAACCTTTGTGAATACTACTGATTTAAAGAGAGTAATCAGTATGAGGGCTGGTACAGAGCACCCATTGATTATCTGATACATCCATAGATCTGGGTTGTCTAAGATACTACTACTCATCATGACTAACCTTTGTGAATACTCCTGATTTAAAGAGAGTAATCAGTATGAGGGCTGGTACAGAGCACCCATAGATTATCTGATACAACCATAGATCTGGGCTGTCTAAGATACTACTACTCATCATGAATAACCTTTGAGAATACTACTGATTTAAAGAGAGTAATCAGTATGAGGGCTGGTACAGAGCACCCATAGATTATCTGATACATCCATAGATCTGAGTTGTCTAAGATACTACTATAGTCTGTGTATCTACCTCGATTCACCGGCACTATAAGCTTTGAAGTTCAGCGTGTTCTGCATTAGATTAGCGTTACTTGGTGTGTGTACACACTTTTACGCGCACGATCAACGTGCCGCATATGTACACGCAAGAAACTATGCTAAGCCAACTTAGCACACGCTGAACTTCAAAGCTAGTGCCGCTGACTCGAGGTAGATATACAGACTATATTCATCATGACTAACCTTTGTGAATACTACTGCTTTAAAGAGAGTAATTATTATGAGGGCTGGTACAGAGCACCCATAGATAATCTGATACCACCATAGATCTGGGTGGTCTAAGATACTACCAGGATCCGCTGATGATGTGCTATTAGATGCACCCTGAAAAACAAAAACGCAATAGAATAAATTAATGTTTAATTTTATTTGTCTTTAGTTCTGATGACGTCAGAATCCTGTTGTGAAAGCTAGCCTATCTACTTACTTACTTAAATGTTTAATAAATCTCTTCAGAATCCATATTTGGGAGCGGCATCTCAATCGTAATTGATGCGATCTCTCTATCTTCACGGATATAGACTTTAAACAAATAAAATTGTAACTTTATTTTTCAGTTTCCCTGTAAACTATAGCAGAAATATCCCCTAAATTAATTAATATTGAGCATTATCGGAGCAATTTTGAACGAACGGCCGGGCAAACGGCAAGATACGTCACTATGAAAAACATATGTAAATGAACAGCTTTATGCAAATACACCGCTATGCAAAATGGACAATTTGAAATAAAGCAAATGAGATAGGTTAATTAATTATCTCACTAATGAAGCAGCATCCATGGTTAGGATTTTTGCTCATTTTGAAGAGTGTTGTCTACTGACTTACTCTGCCAAAATTCATGAAAAAGACAAAAAAGGTTGCATACATCGCTATGTGGTACGGCTGACGAATTACAGCAGTCAGCATGTGTATAAATGGTTTGAGTGCATAAAACATCACACGATATGGTCATTATAAAGCTTATTTTGTACTACAAGACGCAGTCCTTTTAAGATTTTAATTTTTTCTTAACCTGCATTTGCGTCCACATGTTTACAAATACTGAAATATGATTGGATCGCACATGTCAAATTTATTCATAAATGAATTCCTTATCACTTACCCCATCCCCTTGTTCGAACCAATAACTGAGCCACCAATTGGTAAATACAGTACCAAATGCAACCAACAAGAAGAGGAGAATCACGATGAAAGCAAGGATAAACCCACCAGATGCCCGGATATACCTAAGCACCGTCTCGAATCTGCTTACTCCGGCTTCCGCGGATTCAGCCTCAATTAGACCACCTGTGATAACGAAACACAAGAACAAGAATGAATGTTAGGAAATAAGGCTAGGCTCTTATTGAAAAATGCCATGCACATGGTAGAAACAAGACTGAGTCAGGAATCCTACTCAGGGAGGGGAGGGGGTACTCAAAACAATTAAACAGATGGGGATGTGCAGCCAACATAGGTCGCATTTTAGCCCATTATCATGACACATTATTCAAGGCCAATTTTTGCGATAAAGTTCATTAATGGGCAAAATGGGAAACTGAACTGAACTGTTTTGCCAAATGCATACTACATCTTCTTCTTCTTGAATCCTTTAGTTAGTTCTAACAGGCAATAAAAGTCAAATTTTAATATTTGGCCAATGTTTGGAAATAAGGGCCCAAAACATACTTTTTTAGGGTGTTTTTGCGTATACTGTGACAATCAAGTCTTATAACCAATCATTTAATTAAAATAGCACAAAAAAGTGAAAATTAGAACAAAAGTTCGGCATATACTCAAGATTTTGAATCCGTGGACTTGTTCCAAGTCTTTGATTTTCGTGACTCGATTGTCAGAAAACACATCTTTTGGGCTCTTTTCAAGAAATTAGTTCAATAGTGAACTTTTTCTTTTATCTCCAGTTAGTGCTAAATGAATGATTAGTGTGATCTATGTTTCATTTGGCAGAGCTTGATAATATTTGTTTTAATCCCAAAAAATTAGTGCTGTATTTTTCTGGAATAGGGAGTAGAACCCACCGGCGTGTCCAGGATCTGTTCCTGCGGGGGGAGGGGGCTCAGAGGGGCTTTCAGAGTTATGCTGGGGGTGGGCTTAATGGCTAAAATCTGGCTGATTTTAACAAAGTGTGGGGGCACCCCCCTCCCCCAGGACACGCCACTGGAACCCTCCAATCATGAGTCAGCTCCCATACCACTAGCATCACCAGACCTCCACTACTAACCGTCATATTCCGGTTTTTCTTCCATATCAAGTCCCATGTCCTTTTTGCTTCCCATCTCATCCTTTGATGAAGTCAAGTCCCCACCAACTCTTGTCTGTGATTCGTCGCCTTTCTCTTTGTCTTCGCGTTCATCCATGTGGAATGTACGAATTAGATTTGCATATTCTCCATCTTCTGTCATCAGTTCATCGTGTTTACCCTCCTCGGCTATTCTACCGTCGCGCATCAGTATGACGTAGTCGCAGTCGGCTAGGTACTGCACGGATGAGTCAAAAATTTAGACAAAATTCAATTTGCATGTACCATCTTACCTAATTAACGCCTCCTGTACATGTGGACTTTGTGATCTTACAACTGGTAAATTGTGCACTCCAACCTCTCTGCATGATTTGGGTTGTCAGTTTGTCTCCATGGGCAGTCAGGTTATGGCAAACAAAGAAATCTTTTTAATTCTTGAAGAAACCACAAACTATATCCTGACCTGACCTGGCAGTTTTGACCATCAAGACTGAAAGAACACAGATTGGTTTCCACTTCATACAGTGCTTACTATACTTTACTTGTAAGGTTATTACATGATACAGAATTCTTTACTATTATACTGCTGTTGTTGAAGTTGGATCGACAAGAATCACTCTGAAGATGGCCATCGCCCAAGATGGTCGAAACTGTCTGGTCAGTAAAGAACTTTTGGTTTTGACAAGATGAAATGTTTATTATAAACCAATATTTTAATAGGCCTAATAAACCTACCTGTAGTTGATGAGTGACAAATACAACTGATTTTCCATTCCCTTGCAATGCATCTTTAATGCAATGTCTAAAGATGTGCTGTCCTACGTGAGTATCCACAGCGCTTAAAGGGTCGTCTAATAGATACACATCCGAATTAGAGTAAAGCGCCCTCGCCATACTAACACGTTGCTTCTGACCACCACTGAGGTTAATACCCCTTTCACCAATCTGGAAACAAATATAAATGGTACTTCAGTTACCATTAACAACTAATAACTATACTGGTGACAGTTGAAATTAGTATACATTTATCAGTTGTATATTCACTCCACCAATCAATAACTCCATCAGTCAACCAATCGATCAATCCATCAATCAATCAATCAAACAAACAATGAATAAATCAATCACTCAACCAATCAGTCACACAAGGACTTAACTCACTACTCACATTAATTCTAACTCCCTCATTCCACCAATCAAGCAATAGAACAAGATCAATGGATCAATCAATCAATCAATCAACCAATCAATCAATCAATCTTACCTCAGTTTCATCTCCCTGTGCTAAGATGTCTAAATCCTCCTGTAAGCTACAAGCATCAATGGCTTTGGCATATCTCTCCTCATCATAATCATCCCAAAATAAGATGTTTTCTTTTACAGTTGCATTGAATATACATGCTTGTTGTGAGACATATGCTATGGAACCCTCCAGTCCTATGGTGCCGTTCATTTTCACCATACGGCTTAGCAGGGCGGAAATTAATGAGCTTTTACCACTGCCAACACTGCCACAAATACCTACAAGAGAACCCTAAATTTAAAACAAAAATAGAAAATAGAAAAATCATACATTGGGCTATTCCATTTAAAATCCACACTACCCCTGTGGATGATTTAGCTGAAGTCTTCCAGAGGGAGTATGAGTTTCAAATAAAATAGACAATTGGGTAACTTCCATTTTAAATACTCACTCCAGTTGTGGAAGATAAAGGTAAAGCCATAATACAGGGGGAGCATGAGTTTCAAAATGATTAACCCTGACCGATTACATTTGAAAAACATACTCCCCCTGTGCATGATATTTCCAAAATCTTCCACATGGGTAGTATGGATTTCAACTGGAATAGCCCATTAAACATGTACTTGCCAAACTTTGAAACTCAGAAATAAGGGTACCTAAAGTTGGTGTCCAATTAGAGCAAAGCGAGGGGCGCATCAAGCGACTTGCGGACCAGGGAGCCGCTATGGTTTTGGCATGTAGCATAGTTGTAGGAAAGGCTATTTTAAAGCTCAAAATTGACATCAAGGATGTTCATTTAAACTTCCAAATTTGGGGTTGCAAAACTAATTTCATACCTGTGAAACACATTTCATATACCGTATTTCCTCGAATAAACGCCCCTGGGGGCATTGCATTTTCCAAACGGGGGTGTTTATTAGAGTCATTTTTAGCACGACAATTCCCGTTAAAATCATTAGCTAAGCTTAAAAGTCACGTTAAAATGACGAACTATGAACTAGAAACACTGACTTTTGGTTCACTTCCGGGTTTCCGATTTTCGCCGATCATTGCTGCTATTATCGACCATGTGAGCAACTTGGTAAGCTTACTACACAAGATAGCATGGAAATATCCGCATTTTTGAAACATCTTGGTTGAAAAAAGTGGTGGGGGCGTTTATTTGAGGTAGGGCTACTATTCGAGGAAATACGATACTTGAAATAATTTTTTTCAGCTTAAACAATCGGCTAAAACATGATTTACATACAGTAGTCAACTTAATTACAAGCACATATTTTTTTGGGGTGTGGCTTTGGGGGCGCGAGCCCCTGGGGTAAAAGCAGAGCGCGGCAAACAAGAAGAGGCGGCGGAATATGAAGGGGTGGCAAAAGAATTATTAAAGAAAAAAGGGCGGAAGAATTATGAGGAGCAGCCACGAAGACATAAATGATCTGGCATATTGTTCACTGGTTGGTATAGTCGCCCTCTTAGCCAATCACAAACTGCATTATAATTTGCCATTGGTAGACTTTTTTTGTTCAGGGAGTGGAATTAAACTGGCTGCTGAGGAGACTAACATACAATATCATCACCCAATAATATACACACCTTTTTAACAACCAAATTCATATCAAAAGACATGTGACTAAATGTGAGTTGTCATCGAGCAAAATCTCCATTTCTCCATTTGTCTGCTGTAGCTCCATTTCTCCATTTGTCTGCTGTTGCTGATTATCTTTCCCTTCCTCCAGCTGCTGTTTCTCTGAACTTGCATTGTTGGACTCTGAAGAGTCAGTACTTTCTTTATCCCATGCAAATGTGGCGTTGCTGATTTCTATGGCATTCTCTGGGTTGTTAGGCTTGTTTTGAATGGGCTCCATTTCTTCCATTAGCAATAATTCCTGCACAATAAGATGAATAACAAAATCACAATGTCAAATGTCAAGGTATAACAAAGTCAAACAGACTAGACCCAAGAGCAGGACTCTACCATATTATTGGGTGTCAATCATGGGGGCAAAATAGTGTACCGCCGGATTATTTTGCAATGAGCCTGAAAAAAAATTCGATTTGAAGTGAGTGCTTCTTTGCATTGTGTTAGTAATGGTAAGGGGTTCCACAAGCATGGAGTTGCCACTGAAAAGACTCTATCCCCAGCACCCTTCTTGTAAAAAGGGAATTGCTATCCACCTAGCGGCACCAAGAAGGAAATACTATCTGCCTATATAGCAGGTTTTCAGTACCCTTTATGATGATCTTTTCACAGTGAGGCAGTTATTTATATACTGGGGAGAGAGCCCATTCAGAGATTTAAACACATATAAAGCAACACCTTATACACAAAATGCTCTATTCCATTTAAAATCCACACTACCACTGTGGAAGATTTTGGAAATATCTTCCACAGGGGAGTATGATTTTCAAATGGAATGAACACATTTGGGCAGCTCCATTTGAAATTCATACACCCTCTGAGAAAGATTCAACCTGAATTTTACACTAAGGGAGGGTGAGTTTCAAATATGAGCTGCTAATGTGTTAATTCAATTTGAAATTCATACTCCCCCTATGGAAGATATTTCCAAAATCTTGCACAGGGGGAAAGTGAATTTTAAATGGAATTGCCCAATCCTCTCATTGACTTGCATCCCTATTACAGATGATTCCATTACTTAGTTGCGTAACCAGTCTTGGTGCTTAAAGGATGCAAAAGCCCATTCATTGAGAAATTTTTCCAGATACGCATGAAATTCCAAATTAGCCAATGGATAAAACCAGAGTACCGACTCTGCCATGTTTGCGTGAAGCTCATGGAGGGCAAATAGTGTACCTCTGAATAATCATGCCATGTACGCGTTAACTTTGATTCTCGCGTTCTGCATGAAAAGTGTTGTGCCAACAATGCACGCTAAGCACTAAGTGGGCAAACACACAAATTACACAAGACACAAATTATCCTCAAAGAATGAGAATAAACAATATGAATTTTTGTTTTTACTATCCCCTACTCTGTGTTAGATGGCAGGCAGGTCCAATATTTTATCGAAGTGCTTATCAAGCGCACCACTACTCAAAATATTGGACCTGCCTGTTATCCATCAGATGGTAGAGGATAGTAAAAACAAACCTCATATCGTTTACCAGTGGCGGCGCTACGGGGAGGGGGGCAAGGGGCATTTTCCCAAAAAATATTTTTCTTGCCTGCCATATTTTTGAGGAAAATAACCCAAATTTTTACCTTTTTTCCTGCAATTTTGAGCAAAATTTGCGAATCCCCCTTGAAATTCACCCCGAAAAAAAATTCCTGGTGCCACCACTGTTATTATTATTATTACTCTCTCAATACTCACCTTCACCCGTGGCATGGCCACCTGTGTTTCTGCCATTGCCTTGGCAGCAAAAGGTGCTCCGACAATAACGATACGGATAGCATTCAACAATGCCAAGTATGTGAAAGCCTATAACGAATCAATAAAAAGAGAATTTTGAATCAGAATTCAAATCTTGGTGATAATAGCATTAACACTATACCCGAACCCACAGGGCCTCAGCACATTGGGCTATTCCAGTAGAAATTCATACACCCCCTATGCTACACATGACTTTAATCTTCCGAACAGGGAATGTGAATTTCAAATGGGGTTACTTAAATAAGACTCGACTTGAAATGAACACTCCATATATGAGATTAAGGACATGTCTTCCATAAGGGTGGATTTCAAATAGAATAGCCCATTCTTCCCACCATATTAAAGCAAATTAACAACTCTATGTCAATCATTAACAGGGTGCTTGTGTCTATCCGAGCAAGAGCGCGCCATCCTTTTCTGAAAGCCAGAGTATGTAGTATACCATAGAATTCCGTCTTCATGCATATATGACACTAAATGAGGGTTTTTTTGACCAAAAATACAAAAGGCAGACACCCTCCACAAAATCATTATTTGGAGTTTGAGCAACTGTATTCAGGTGGCTCACACTGGATGTGCAAACATGTATTATTGTAAGACCAATCTATTGTAATGTTTTAGTGCCCTTTTGTCTCTTTTGTAAAAAAAAACCTCATTTAGAGGCATATTAGCTTATAGATGGAATTCTGAGGTACATGAACATCATTTCTGCTTTGCATTGCACATGCTAAAATCAATGGTACATGTACGAAGCATGAGGTCTTCTTAATTGTGGCCAAGTAACACATAAATATGCAAACAAACAAACAAACAAACCTGTGGTACATCGATGTCATAACCCAATCCTGTATGAAGGATGATGGTAAATGTTGCACTGATGATAGGTACAACAGGTAATGTACCAGTGCTTATGCCTTGTACATAGCCAGCCTTCTCCAGGACACTACGTTCTTCATCGCGTATAGCTGAAAATTGAAGGAACAGTAATTTTGTATTACAATCATTATTGTCGCATTACTATACAAATCAAACCACAAACTTATTAATTGAAGAACAGTAAATTCCTTCAGCGGTGTCCGACGTTACTATTATAGTATCAGTAGCGTACTGTGGCTGCTCCTACCCTGGGGGCTGCAAAAAAAGCTAAATTTTGCCGCCCTTTCATCAACAACCCGAAAAGGTTGACCCAATTTGTTTATTCGATGGTTTGAAAAGGTGAAGAGCAAAAAAAAAAAGAAGATTATAGGTGTGCGTTGACCCGGGGGGGGGGAGGGCTCACGCCTACAAAGGCCACCCCCCAAAAGGCCACCCCACCCTCGATCGACTGACATTTTGCCAAAATTGAGTTATTACCTTACAGCGTTTAAGAGTAGTGATATTTATATCATCATGTGGACATGGCCTTAAAACTCAGAAATAAATAGATAATAAAATCAGACAGATACCTCTTACACCATGCAACTTGGTATTTAAAAAATATAATGATCATAGTTATGGGGTTGTAATCTTACCTCCTATTTGCTTTGCAAATGGAATCTCCCAAGCGTACATCTTGATAAGCTTATACAAGTGAAACTTCACTCATGAGATGTACATGTTTATCTGTGATTTTAATGCAGTGTTGACGGAAGTTAGCTACCATAGTTTATAGGGTTGTGATCTTACCTCCTATTTGCTTTGAGAATGGAATCTCCCAAGCGTACATCTTGATAAGCTTAATGCAAGTGATAACTTCACTCATGAGACGATACACGCTTATCTGTGATTTTAATGCAGTCTTGACGGTAGCGAGTTATCAGTTGGACCAAGAACCCCTGTATATCAATAAACACAAAACAAACCAATTAACAAAGTATTAAAACAATTCGACTCATTTTTTTTCTTTATATAATGCTGGAGTGCATGAAAAATAGCCTATGAGGAGTGACACAGGTCAAGAACTTAAAGGCACCTAGGCCTGAGCCCAAGGCACTAAAAGAGAACCACATGGGCCAATCAGTAGTTCACAGCAGCTTATGAACTACAAGAGTGAAGGGGTACAGTATAGCATCACAGTGTCATCGCACCAATATCTTCATGGCAGAAATCACCATGATGGTAGGTCAAATCCACTAGATCCGAATGGCCCGCTAAAAATCGCTTGCCCTCTCCCCCCTCTCGGCCTGCCAAAAATCGCTTGCCCCCTGTCTCGGCCCGCCAAAAAAGATTGAGTGATGGAGAGTCATTTTATGTAAATAATGATTTGGAGCATGCAAGCGGTGGAAGCAAATTTATAACTTTCATTCTCATGGCCTTATGTAAATGTGCCCCCGATTTATGCTTTTTTGAAGATGCAAGTCAGACAGTCAACTGTTACCAGATCATACTGGTAATATTTGTTTAATACTAGACTATAGTCCACTTAGTTGTGCAAATATTTTGTATCTTATGAGACAATTTGTTCCACTTGTGGAAAGCTCAAAACCCAAACACCGGTTACCATGGTAACTTGGTCTGGTTTCTGTTTGGAATAATAGCAGACAATTAAATTCTGGCTGTGCCAGGGTGCCAGCGGTGAACCGATGGTTGGGTTTTGAAGCCATCCCTTACACTATGAACCACAATGGCCTCATCCCAATCGCATAGTTCAATAACCTCAATTAAACAATCATGGTGCAAAATTTGACCTCAAGTTGCAGAGTATGAGTTTTTGTACCCAAATTGTCAATGGTCATTCAATGAATGTGCAAATGTATTAGGGTTAAAGAACTGTGCCCTCGTAGATGAGCATGTTGTTGATCCTAGTCTTACCTGCAGCGGATAGAACATGAGAAAGCATATTGTCCCAAGAAGCCCTGTCCATCCAAGGATTACACCAGAGGCAATAAGACCAAACACACATACAAAAGGGCCACTGATCCCCAGAGGTAGATACATGCCGAGATCAAACACTCTTTGGCTGTCGTTTGTACACAGATTAATGAGCTGAAATGGTAAAAAAAAGAACATAAAAGTGCAATGATTTATAAGTGCAGGCATGGAAACTGGTCTTGAAAACAAACACTGAAAAGCATTTTTTAAACATTTTCTGTGAATTTGATTCAGAAATAGGCTGAAAACACTGAAAACAATAACAAAAAATGCTGAAATCAGCTAGAATGCTGAAAATTTTCATGTCTAATAGTACCCTACATGTACATGCAGGCACAATGCCTAGATGTTGATCCTCAAGCTTCAGCACACTTTGCAGGTTGTCCCTGACCACTACAGCCCCACATCATTCCATAAACCATTTAACAACAACTCGGGGACTTTGCTGCTTAGAAGCGCACACCCTAGACATTCAACAATTGGCCTTCGCAGCCAGGATCAGCTCTCCAAGTTTCGTATGGGTTACAACAAGACAATTAACAGTAAGCTTCTTGTTCAGGGGAATTTCAAGCCAAAATTTTTCCATGAGAGTATACTAAACCACTTCCAAGGTTTGAACCCGCAACCTCTCGCATCGTAGTCAAAAGCTTTATCAATTCGACTGCTATGAACAAACAAATGAGCTATTCCAATTGAATTCCATTTCCATAACCCCCCTATGGAAGACATGACTTTCACACAGGGAGTATGAATTTTAAATGGTGTTACCTAAATGGGTGTTTCCATCTGAATAAAAAACAAGAAAAAAACAGGGTATATGTATCTTTGGGGTGGCATACTGAATCCCCCGCTCCCCCAAACCTGTTACATTAATCAAAACTTACACCATCATATTTTTGTGCGTTAGGCAGGAAAAACCTCCTGTGTCATTGGCCCCTGATCTTTAAAGCAAAACCTCCTATGTAACCTCTTGGCATTTTTGTTTTAAACATGTTCAGGGGCCACAAACACACAGGACGTTTTTCCTGCCCAACAACAATATCTGATAGCTTACCTCACCGACAGATTTACCCTTCAAACTCCGCAGTCGTGCAATCTTATGATAAACCATCGCCACCAAAGCTGCCCGTGCCCTTCCACCCACACGGGTACCCACATAGAAAGACCAACCGGTAGTAGTAGCCGCTGTAACTTGGAGACACACGAATGCTACGACTAATAAGGAGCCGTAAACGAAGTCGGGCTCAGGTGATTGTGTGAAGGCTATGAGTCTACGCATTACGACAGTCTGAAATAAATGTATTGACAACAAGTTTAAACCTATGGTCATGTGTAATACTGATCGAATGACTGGCCTAGCTATAAGAACTATTTTGATTGGTTGCACAGAGGCCTATATCATGTATTGAGCCAATCAGAGATAGAAGGGCATTACTTAAAATTGCTAAAATTAACAAAGTAATTAAAAGTATTTTTGATTGGTTACTCAGGTCATTCACTCATGTAATGAACCAATCAAGGGCTCTGTAACCCTTTGTGGCAGGCAGCGCTGCATAGCATTAGCCATCGACCCTGTTTGGGACAACCTCCTGACCCCCCGGAACCGAGGGGGCGCCACAACATCTTCTTGTTTGACGTCATCTACATCTGTGACTTCAACAACTCTTCCTATACCTTTGTACAGGAGCCAAGCGTTGTTAATCTGTGATGAAACCACAGTTGAATAGCGTAAACGCAAACGCAAGGTAACGCGTACATGTTACGCGATCAGGTGATAATTTGTCCACAAGGTTGATTTTATCACATTTCCAACCATAATTGTAGTAGAGTTCCACATAAATTATGCAAATTCAAAACTAAATGTGCATAGAAAAACTAATCAGGTGATCAACAGGTGTGTATCTTTCCTGCCGCCAGGTTTCGCAACCATACGACTGACAGATCTTGAGATAATCTGTCCACAAACTCTGCTGTCAATTTGCAATGATTTTTGCATAAATAATGCAAATTAGCTGCTTAAGATTTGCATATTTTTACCACCGAAAAACATACGGTCACAGAGCTCTCTGTAGGTCTTATGGAATCCCCATCAGTTTAAGCTGCAGAGTGGATTAATGAAAATGTAGGCAAAATATGTATATAAGCTCATTGGTATTCATTAATATGCAAATAACATGACACAAAACTATACAGCACATCAGGGCACCATATCCTATAACCATACCAAGTTTGAAGTTGATTGTTTTGCGTTGGAGCTGCACAGTGGATTAATGAATTTGCCTCGATCCGGACAGCCAGCCAAACAAACAGCCAGGCAGGCAACCATTTGGATGATAACATAAAAACAAAAGGAAACAGAAAAACACACACACACACACACACACAGAGTACTCACGGCAGAGACCATAGCTGAACTGAATCCTATGATAACAGCAATTGTACTAAGGATGACATCGCTTCGCATGACATATAACAACGCACTGAACAGTGACGCATCTTCACTCCCATGCTTGCTTAGTAAATGAGCCCATCTTGTCTCAAGCCTAAAATGAAATGAACAAAAGCAATCTACACAAATCAGTGTCTTGATGATATTCCATGATGTCCTTCATTGTCTTTTTGATCCCATACGATTCCTTTTTCTGATCTGTTTCAGAATACTTTGAATGCAGCAGCTGAATATGTAAAATTCCCTTTTGCTAGTTATTCGCTGCCATAGTGCATGTTAATAACCATTAGTTACTGGTTCAAGCCTGGGCTCATACACCTGTTCCGATTTTGATATGCCATACATGTAGGCTTTGTGTTGTGATCAATTCGATCACTGGTTCGTAACAAAGAAAGCGTAAGCCAGTTGACCTAGCAATGGTCATATTCTAACATGCACTACGACAGCGAATAAATTATACAAAAACAATACCAACTGTCTGAGCTATGATTAAAATCGTGAACACAACAAAGGAAAATAAATAGTCAGCACAATAACGTTGTAAATAAGTGATTTTGCAAGAGAAGCATTTTGTTGTTTCAAAATTTACTTATTTATCGTTTTTAACATTTTAATTATGTAAAATAGCTTAAAATGAGCAGATTACCTATATTTTCATACTCCACAGTCCATTAATAACTTAATTTTGCCCAAAATAAGTGTCTCTTACATCATTTTTGCACTGACGTGATGAAATGTTAAAACTGTTTATTGAGTACAACCAGTCCAAAATGTGTGTTTAAAAAAGACACAACAACCACTGTTTCGCGAGCTTAAGGTTATACGAGGTATTGTTGGTCGAAGCAGCCAAAAAATCTATTTTCATTATCTGAATTAATATATTATTGAAAAATAACACTTTTGAAGTTCATTCTACAAATCATATACTTTGAAAACTTGCTTAATTTATTGTTGTTAATGAGTTATGTACGTTTGACAAAAGTGTCGTTGTTTCAGCCCTCTTTAAAACATAACTCAAGAACAACAGGACCTACAAAAGTATATCTGTGATATTTGAATTCTTCTACACGCTCGCTATGAATTGAGCAATGCAATTTTCGACCAACAATACATTAGTATACAAAGTTAATTTTAATATGTATTTTATGTTTATGTTCTTTGTATTTGACTACACCTTTATATTTGGTATTTGTCAATAAAATCTGAATCTGAATCATCGTATACCCTTAAAACATTCATGTTACTCAATAGAAACACTAGACCCATGCATTATACCAGAACAATTTCCACAATTAAATTACACACCAAATTAAAGGAAGTAATTTCAACTCCTCAACTTCAGCATGCAGGATTGCCAGGGGCTATTTTTAAGTGCCTTCTGGCCCTTTATGCAGTGAGATTAAAACCTTGGGGATGTTCATACTTCACTGGTCATTGCAGAAGCGTCCATGTAGCGATCCCTGGCAGATTTTTTTTATCTGTACAATTCATCTGGATGCATTAACCCTCCTCTTTTCCCCTTGTACATTAACTTAGAGTCCGAAGTTTTCCGTTTTACAGAAAACGGACAAAATCACAGAATCAGAGGTACAACACGGAAAATGACATTTTTGTATGACGTGACAAAAATTGTTAAAAGATAAGAGAAAATAAATGTTAAAAACAATCTTGAGTTGTGTGTGTCAATTTTTATGATGAAAAATGCTGTTTAATAATACTGAAATAAAGGTATATTACCAAGACATGAACCCCCTATATAGCTCCAAACATTGTAATAGTCGGCCTATTATCGTGAGAATATTCCAATCAGAGCATATTGATCGCGATATTGAACACTTTATTATGACATTAATATCATTGTTTATACATTTTAAGCTTTATTCATGACACGGATTTACAAATTTTACAACACGGATTACAACACGGAAAATGGATTTTAAAAAATGGCAAGCTTCGGACTCATTAACTCCATCTTGTCAACTAACTCGCCTTCCACTAACTCGCTTTCAGCCTTATCCACCAACTCGCATTTTAACCCTTGTCCACTAACTCTCGGTAACTCACCTATCCCTTAACTCACTATTGCTTTTAATTATTTGCATTTTGATTTATATGTAACCCCGCCCCCGGAAAAAAGGGTTGGTAATACATCTCTGGAACGGATTGAAAATGAGGAAGTTTCGTAAAATTATTTCATTTCAGAAACAAAATAGAGTGATACGTCAATTGCCGAAGTATGTGAGAACTATGATATATTCCTTAAGGGGGTACTACACCCCTGCCCAATTTTGTGCCTATTTTTGCATTTTTCACAAAAATTACAGCACATTGGTGACAAGTAAGAGATGTATATTATAGGGGCAAGGACTACAACTACTGTACTGAAAATTCAGCAACTCAAGGCAAGTAGTTATTGATTTATTGATCAAATATTGGTTTCCCCTCATTTTTGACTGTAACTCCACAACTGTTGCCTGTGCTGAAATTAAATTTCCAGTGCAGAAGTTGTAGTCCTTGCCCCTATAATATCTTACTTGTCCCCAATGTGCTATAATTTTGAGAAAAATGCAAAAATAGGCACAAAATTGGGCAGGGTGTACATGTAGTACCCCTTAACCACATCAGTTTATTTGTTATGTTTGGTTTATGCATCAAATATGTTTATGCGTCAGTTTCCGACGATACAGTTCTTTCAGTGACACCCTGTACATATTTATGAATATGCAGGCAAATATATATAAAAATATTTTTCATCATCTCATGACCTCAGCATACATTACAGAAGAATTTTCTATTTTTTTAAATCAATATTATTTGTGAGTGATAATGGTATTAATACTGCATTATTTTGCCATTTTATATATTATTTAGGGCGTATATTTTTCTTCAATTTTACGCATGAATTCTCACTAATAAGTAAAGCCATTTAAATGTAATACAGTCAAAATATAAAAGATTGGCAGTACAGTACACATTCATGTTGGGCGTATATATGAGTGATTGTGAGTTTCAACATTCATTAAAATTTATAGTGATGAACAACAATAGATAATCAATTGATATTTTTTTTGAGAACAAGATTTTTGAGGTCCAAGACCAAGTCTAGATGACTCAAATGCTGCTCCCAATATCCATTGATTGGAGACGTCTGGGGAAAAAGGTCTATTGGCAAAAATAAGGAGGAAAATCAAACCCCAAAATTTCATAATTTTTGCAAACAAGTATGTAGGTATTGAGTGCGTTAGGGGCTGTGCAATAATTATGAGCCCTGCCCCTGGTGGGAGGGTAAAATTGGGGGGGGAAGAAATTTTTGGCGAGCTGAAAGGGGGGGCAAGCCATTTTTGGCAAGCCGAGAGGGGGGGCAAGAAATTTTTGGCACGCATTCATGGAGTGCCTTTTTAATAAAACGCTCTAAAAAGGCTTAGGAAAACAGTACGGAAACGCTTAAATATGAAAATTTTCCTGCTCGCTGCGCTCGCAACATACATCTAGACCAAAAAGGTTTGCAATATGGGATCCCAAAAATTTGGCATGTTCAAGGGGGGCAAAGAATTTTTGGCGGGCCGAGAGGGGGGCAAGCGATTTTTGGCGGGCCGAGAGGGGGGGGGGGCAAGCGATTTTTGGCGAGCCGTTTGGAAATTTTACCCCCCGGGGGGGCTCATAATTATTGCACAGCCCCTAATTAATTGATTTTTTTTTGAGAACAAGATTTTTGAGGTCCAAGACCAAGTCCAGATGACTCAAATGCTGCACCCAATATCGATTGATTGGAGACGTCTGGGAAAAAGGTCTATTGACAAAATAAGGAGCAAAATCAAACCCCAAAATTTCATAATTTTTGCAAACAAGTATGTAGGTATTGAGTGTGTTAGGGGCTGTGCAATAATTATGAGCCCTGCCTCTGGTGGGAGGGTAAAATTTGGGGGGTGGGAGAAATATTTGGTGAGCCCAAAGAGGGGGAAGCAATTTTTGGCAAGCCGAGAGGGGGGGGGGGAGTGATTTTTGGCACACATTCATGGGGCGCCTTTTAAATAAAACATGCTCAAAAAGGCTTAGGAAAACGGTACAGAAAAGCTTAAATATGCAAATTTTCCTGCTCGCTGCGCTCACAACATGTATCAAGACCATTTAAGGATTGTAAATTGTGATCCCAAAAATTTGGCATGCAAAGGGGGGACCTTAATCTTCCACACAGGGGGTGTACATGTAGACTGTAAATGCAGTCATCCATTCAGGTAACCCTATTTGAAATTTGCACTATGTGGTGTCTTCCACAGGGTAATTGTATGGTCCCATTTTATTGTTGAAATATAGTCAAAATTGAATAAAAGTCGACATGAAGGAAATTTTTTTCAAAATGTTACCAAAAAATCTTGTTAGGTCCGAGGTCCACTAGAACGTTTTCTTTCATGACTTTTTTCTAACCCATAGGGGGCCTTATATTTTTTCAAATAAATAATAAAAACCGACTCTCTATTTTGTAATTGGACAGACACACACCACTCCACGCCATACATAAATTCTCCCAGTCACATTTCCCCAATATGAAATTTTTAAAAAGTAAAATTTTAATTTTAATTCTTTTAAAGTTTGGCAGAGGCGGGTTCGAACTCACGTCTCACCGCTTTGGCTAGTATCACGTATACCATACGTCCAGCGCCTTAGACCGCTCGACCACGAAGAACTTGATAGTGTCATCGTGAAAATTTATACATATAATATTAATAAATCGCAACTTCATTACTGCATCATATTTTGGAATTTTATCTGCTTAAAACATTAATGTGTATTATAATAAAGCTACCATTATTTATATTGTTGAATTCTCAAGCGCATAGAGACAATTAATACGAGGGTCCTATGAATAGGCCTACATACACAATACATAAAATCGATTTTGATATCGGCCATGTGCTCTGCTGTGCATGTGGTTTCCGCAGTGGCGGAAGTTGTATTACGAAGTGCATCCGAACTCCATTTTGAAGCAAATGATTTTGACAAGGCATTGGATTGTTCCAGTTTGCATCCTAAATCCACATTAGACCCCTAATTTTATTTACAAAATCAAAAGATTAGATTATCATAACAACAAAACGGTAATCTTTTGTCGGGTCTAATGTGAAAATTACATTAAAAAATACAGTTTTTACAGAATTAATTTTCACTTAATTCCAAAAAAATGGCGTATATAAGATTGAAATAAATTATCTACCTTCTATACTAGATCAATTGTGACGCAAAGTTGTTATCAAAAATTGTTGTGATAGATGTACAGTTAATATTCATATATTCCATTACCTATCTGATGGTACAGTTTTTACACAGAAAATATTTATTTGAAAAACCTGCCACTCGGCTTTTTCCGGAAAGGTCACAGGGTCGCCGTGACCTGTCCAATAATTACAATTAAAAATTTTCTTATTCTAACAGCAAGCGTTTCTAGAATATATTATGGCGAAATGTGGTGTAGGACAGACAGTAGGATCCACAACATGCTCATCTATCAGGGGCACAATACATCTGTACATTCATTGAATGACATTTTAAAATTTGGGTACAAAACTCGATCATACTCTACAACTTGAGGTCAAACTTTGCATTATGATTATTTAATTGAGGTTAGTGAACTATGCCATTGTGATGAGGCCAGTGTGGTCCATAGTGCCAGTCCTTTATTATGATATGAGGTCAAGCACTCAAGGTCAATGGCATCAAATAAACTCTCCTTGCACTTTATCTTTCTGCCCTACACTGGGCATAATTTGTTATAGACACAAACAATAGATTAATCTTTTGTCTAGACTCTAGACCATGGATTTCCCATGGTCACATCATTTGTCCCAATACAGGCCAACCTAAAACAACAAATACACAATCAAAACTTTTCCTGGCATCCTCAGCTGACTTTAATAGTCATAATGGTCATCATGATAGTCCCATTGAGTCCTAATTGACCATGACCTATTTTGCTGTACCTATGTAATGAAATATCCAAGATGGTGCAATCCTATCCTTATTTGAAGTGATTTATCAAAACAAACAATTTGACACCTCTTTAGCAAAATTGGAGCACTGATGTTTTTGACCCCATGGAGCCAAAAATGTGACCTTTATAACTCAAGAACAGTACGTCCTAGATAGGTCAAACTATACATTTTCTGATTCCTTTTGACTATACACACTCAAAAATAAGTAGTCAAAATTTTTACTAATATATAGATCTCGCTTTATAAAAGGATACAAATTACAATCAAACATGAAGTCAAAAGTCAACATCTAACGTCAAGTTTTATATTTTATACGTCGTAAATCATAATTTTGGAGGTAAATAAAGTAGTTGTCCAGGAGATAAGTACATAGCTCATATACTTGTCCCCAGTGAGGAGAAGAGCTAGGATCATAAGTGCTTATTTTGAACACTGACAGTGATGTTAATCACTTATTCCAGTGTACTTTTGTATTCCCATTGATCCCAGTTGTTTTGCAACAAAATGCAATTTAATTAAAATCTATCTCTACCTTGGGAAATTTTCATGTCAAAGCTGGAGACAAATCTACTTTAACAAGATCTATATACTACTCCCCATTCCAGAAAAATTCTAACCAATTTTTTTGGATTAGAAAAATAATATTCTGTTTTGCCAAATGAAACATAGTTAAATCCTAATCCTTTAAAGTTAGTCCTAACTGGCAATAAAAGTCAAATTTTTTGGTCAATTTTTGGAAATAAGGGCCAAAAACATGCACTTTTAGGGCGTTTTTCGACCTTTTTCGTATTTTGTGACAATCAAGCCCAAAGACTTGAACAAAGACTATATAAGTTATGCATTCTAATTTTTGGAAAACACATTTTCCATGCTTAAACTTGTGCCAAGTCTTACAATTTTGTGACTACAATTGTAAGAACACGTGCAAAATTGAATGTTTCTGGACCATTATCCTTCAAATTGCAAAAATATGAAAATTTGACTTTTATTGCAAGTTAGGACAAACTAAAGGATTATGATTTAGCTATATGTATATTTCATTTGGCAAAACAGGATCATATTTTTTTTAATCCAAAAAGATTAGTTCTGTATTTTTCTGGAATGGGGAGTAGTCTCAGACCTTAAAGAGGCATGGTCCGATTTTTCATGTTCTGTTTTCAATCTTAGATTGAGGCTTATAAATACCATTACAATACGCTTCAAAATTTTTGAGTTGCATTGTTGCAGCGGTTTTGATATGAGATGTACACTTCTAGTCTAGTATAGATAAAAAAAAAAAAAAAAAAATACTACCGTATTTCGTCAAATAGTCGCCCCCCCCCCTCAAATAAATGCCCCCACCACTTTTTTCAACCAAGATGTTTAAAAAATGTCGATATTTCCATGCTATCTTGTGTAGTAAGCTTACCAAGTTGTTCACATGGTCGATAATAGCGTCACTTTTTGGCGAAAATCTTGATTGGAAACCCGGAAGTGAAGCAGAAGTCCGTGTTTCTAGTTCATAGTTCGTCATTTTAGCGTGAATTTTAAGTTTACCTAATGATTTTAACAGGAATTATCGTTCTAAAATTGACCTTAAATAAATGCCCCTTTGGGAAAATGTAACACCCGGGGCGTTCATTTGACTAAATACGGTATATCACAAAGCCCAAAACCAATGCGGGAAAAAAAGATTTCTCCAAGCGATGAAAGTCAAATTTTTGCGCGCTTCACACACATTTCAGCAAAAAATCATTTGAGAGATCAATTTAAGTCCGATGATCCTATTCCTAGCATCCTCTTTTTTCAGTAGATATCAGCGAAAAAATCTTATTTATTCCCAAAATTCAGTTGATTCCAATTTTCCGTTTGCTAGTTATGCATGATTATGTGTATTACACTGCTCCATAAACAATGTGTTGTAATTTCGTTCTGGTATACAGAACGAAATTCAAATTTCAGGATATCTTTGCTAGACGAATTAATCTTCAAGAAATGTTTTGTACATAAACATTATGTAGTCAGAGGTTTCCAGTGATATAAAAATCTCAACTTTTTTTTGAGAAAAGTGGGGGGGGGGATGATGCTGTGGATCACAAAATGCCCTTTTAATTATAACCAAAATTAATTAGTGGTCGACCCTATTGGTGCAAATTTCCGTGCGTTCCGTGTGCAATTGTTTCAAGAATGGGGGAGCGTCATTAAGTATCCTTAGCCCTGGGCACCACAAGCACCTACACCACTGTCAGTCTCAGTTTTGATGGGAGATGAGTTCTAATGGTACCTATTTGAAGTACACAATACAAAGACACATTTATGTTGAGATGACGCCCTTAATTGTTTTGCACTGAGTAAAGGCTATGTTTTTACGATCAGGGCTATTAAAGGTCTGTGACCCAATCCAACAGCCTCATCCCCTGAGTCTAGTCAGCATAGCCCCCACCCAACAATTGTAGCTGTTATTTCTAACTATATGAGTCATAAGACCATATAATTTTATTGGTGTAAGTAACCTTTTTGCTGTATAATTTCATTGTATTGTAACATATAAATATCATCTCATTGCATAATTAATAAAATGTTAATGTTCATATTTTTTAAAGGATAGTATTAAATTGTCATTATACATGTATAATTTCTAAACCCTGAATACAGAAAGCGGAAACAACAAATATGCATTAATGGGTATTTGTAAATCTTGTATTGTATCGAAACCCGTCCTCGCACTCCATGCATCCGCAGTTATTCATGCTTGTCGGTGAACTTTAAAAACACCCCTTTTGCATCTCATTTCGCGAAGTTTTCAGGGGAAAAACACCCCTCTTTTTAGCGATTTTGCGAATTATTTGCCCTTCGACAATACCCCTATTTTCGATCAAACGCGAACGATAAGTCTAATATACCCTTTTCTGGCAAAAACGCGTAGGGTTGGCTCACAGGTCCCATGGCTAAATGTATGAACTTCAATCACTTGGCCGGGTGCACACCGGATATGCGCCAAACGGAAAATTGTGAAACTGCAATACTTTTGTAAAACCACAGAAGATATAATAAAATATTACCTCTTCTCTGGTAAAAGCAAGAGAAGTGATATTTCGATGAAAATACATTTTTTTTTCAATTTTGCGAATACATGGTTTGAAAAAAACATCCCGTTTTTGTGTGTTTCGCGAATCGCGTTTCTTCATCTGAAAACACCTCTTATTTCGTGAAATTTTCGACGAGCATGAATACCAGCGGATGCACAAAGTGCAGGGGCCGGGATCTAAACATATGGAAACTGGTGTAAACTGATGGAAAAGGAAGGAAATGGTTGGAAAAGGGATAAGAATGGAACAAAAAGGATGACAATGGGTTGAAATAAATCAAAATCGTTCACAATACACACTCACTCTCCTCCATACAATTATCTGATGCATAACTTAATAAAGCTCATTGAGTGCCGGTGGTTTGTCAATCATGGCACATTTCTTCATTTAATTTGTATGTTTTTTTGAGTACCTTTGCAACAATTTGGATCCATGTTGAAATATTTTGACCCATTCAGCATGATTGTAGCACAAAGACCATCCAGGAATACACAAGGTTCCCCTACCACCAGGGCAGGATTTACCTATTTGGGGGCCCTGGGCCAGGACAAAATTTGTAGGCCCCAAACGCACTGTGAGGAAGGCATGTGCACTCAAGTGGCTAACTCAAGATCTAACTAGGACATTTGCGCGCGAAGCGCTCGAAAAATTTTAATTACCGGTATAGGCTATTTTAGCCCAAATTAAAGCTGCAATTTTTGTAGGCTATTTTAGGGGAAAACAAAGCATTTTCGGCTAAAATGGAAGATGCACATTGTACAGGGTAATTTTGGGGGCCCCAAAAATTTGGGGGCCCTGGGCCCGGGCCCATCTGGCCCTATGGTAAATCCGGCCCTGCCTACCACCAACCCACATGTACCAAGAACTTCGAAAGTACATGTTTGAGTCTATGACTTAGGCTGTTCAATTCTAAAACAAATTACATGTATTATGACCATTTCACGAAAGGTCATTAGTTCAAATCTGCCTCCAGTTAAGACATGATACATACATTGTATGGAACAAGTAAAAAGCAAATGAGTCTTGAAATCAATATCACTTCAACTTTGTGCTTTTACATGTATATGATGCACTCATGTCTTCTGGAGGCAGGTTTGAAATTTGTATTATTTCACAATAAAATAAATTATGTTTTACAAACCTGTGACTGTTCTTCTTGGCTGAGTCTTTACGAGAAGGAACTGTTAGATCCTCAGTCTTCAGGGTTCCTTTCCATGCCTTGATAAATAGTGGAGTAACCCATGAAAAAGTGAGGACTGACAACCAGTTAGCTCTGTCTATTGGAGGCCTGCAACATTCAAATTGATAAAGATATTACCGTACACATTTTAATTATTCCAGTTGAAATCCATACACACCCTATGGAAGATGTGACCTTAATCTCCCACACAGTAAAAAATCTATTTTCTTATGGAAATGTTTCAATTGTATTAAAGTTACTTTTTTGGCTTTAATTTTAAGTAATTGGAACTCCGTACAGCTGTACAATCTTTGTATTGCATTTGTTTTACTGAAGCAAACAAAACATATCAATATATAGCCTACATTTCAGAAATTTTACAATCTAGTATAAAGATATATTAGTTGTTATTCTTGCACATTACATAAGATGCATCAGGCATTTATGAACTTAGAACAAATGTCTGTATCTTGTAAAATCAACAGTCAACACATCGGAGATGTATTGTATACGTAGTAATGTTAACAGTTAGGCATTGAGGTTCATATCTAAAACTTTATTTACATCATCTATCTGCTTACTCAACAAAAGATAAACATTAGAAATAACCTTCTGCCAAAAATAAAGTGACACAAAATAATAGTACTCAGCTTTATAAAATATGCCTACATCAGGTTCACAAATTATACAGAGATCAGAACGATGGGTATAAATGAATATGTACAGCCAAGCATTTTGCTTCTTTATTTGTCCAATTTTACATCCATATTTAAACATATTAATTAACTCCAGTCACCGACATATTGATAACTTCAGACCCTTCTTTGGAAGCTTTAGGTAAAAGACTTCTGTGTGGGTACAGATTTGTTTCCATTTCCGCGACACCAAATTCTAATTTCATTTTGACTTGGCCTACAACCAGTGAGATAAATAACAGGAAACTGGATGGGCATTTGCCCACCCAGTAAATTATTTTGCAGACCCAGTAAATTCAACTTGCCCATTGCCCCAAAATGCACACCCAGTAAATTATTTTGCCTACAAAACAGTGGGCATCATTATAAAAAATTTAAAAAAGCATAATAATGTAGTTGGGAAATTGGGTCAATATAATTCAGAATTGGCCATTGCCAAATGCCATGCTTACCGGCTTGGGTGGAAAATACAGAGAAATACAACAGACACTGTACATGTATAGATATGCCAATTTTCAAAAAATCAAAATTATTTGATATCAGAAGGACATTTCAGAAAGCAATTTGGTGTGTCTGATGTGCTCTCAGGTCCCACAAAACTGCAAATTTTGCTATCCGATCCCTTTAAAACTTAAATAAGCATTATTATTATTTCCAAAATAGATAGACTATTATGTTGGTTGACTATTGATAACTATTTTTTTATTTTCAATGAAAAATGTCGAGATGGAACTGTGCAACGACCTCAAATTTCTTTGGAGGTCGTCCCTAATTCCAGCTTTTTTTTTTATTGAAAAGATTTTAGAAGATTGTCCTTCAGGTATTCTTTATCTCCATCTTCTATCGATTTCTTTATCACCAACTTCTATTTTTATTATTTATTATGTTTAAACACTTCAAGTAATTGTCTTTTGTGGTGAATTTCAAATTATAAGCTTTGTTTGTACCCATATACCCATAATGGGACCATATAAGTATTTGAGTCCCAATTTCCATACCCATACTCATGGCCCGTATACCCATACCCATACTGGGACCTATACCCGTACCCTTACTCGAGTCCCAATTTCCGTATACCATGATAAATTCCGTACCCGTACTCGCACCCTATTTTGGGTTCGGACCCGTACCCATACTCATGGCTAGGGACCCGTACCCATGGCCTGGGACCCGTACCTGTACCCGTACTCATGGCTCAGGACCCATACCCATACTCATGGCGGGTCCCAATACTTGTATAAGTCTGCCATACCTTGTATCTGTTTTCCTTTTCTTTTTCTTGGGCGAATTGATTTTGGTATAAGTTGGGTTATACACAGCATGTGTAGCTTCCTGATATGATCCATTTGAATCTCTTCTGTTTCCATGGTTGTCATCGTCATGATTGGTGTCATCATTTAGGCGCATTGGCTTGGTTGAATTCATTGTTTGCACTGCAAAATATAATATAATGCGTATGGTCAACATAGATCATTCGCTCTGCCTGATTTAGCACACTTTATGGCGTAAGCATGAAGTCGGGTTGTGATGGCTTATCATGTCCCTGTGGGTGCACTCAACTTAAATTTTGGTTGGGGTTATTATTATTTATTCATTATTTATTCAGGAAAATTCCATCAATGATCAATACAAAAGTACTGGTCTCCCTGGAAGCCCTGATAACATATAACATACACAAATAACATTATAAGAATATGCAATAATACAAACATGGAAATGTATAGAACAAGTTCAAATTAACAAATTAATGAGGAGGACTATAATAAGTTCCTTATTAATGACTTAAGGGATCTAGAATGAGCGTTTATGGCATTTCGACAGTATTTTTTGTGGGACATGAGAGCACCTCAGACGTATCGAATTGCATTCTGAATACGAAGCATGTCTTTCTGATATCAAATAATTTTCGTTTTTTGAAATTCACGATATAATACAAATTTTATGACAAATTATTAAAATTTGATATTTTTCAAATTTTTGATATAACAGTCCTCTAAATAAATTTTATAAATCTAATGATATATTCTTAAAGTGTATGTAGCTGGGAGGAAAAGCCGACGATCAATTGAAAATTTTGACCTTTTATATTGAAGATATGGATTTTTTTCCCCAAAAGACCTTTTTTTGGTGTTTTGGGAAAAAAATCCATATCTTCAATACGAAAGGTCAAAATTTTCAATTGATCCTCGGCTTTTCATCCCACCTACATACACTTTAAGTATAAATCATCAGATTTATAAAGTTTACTTCAAGTACTGTTAAATATCAAATTGCGAATTTCAAAAAATCAAAATTATTTGATATCAGAAGGACATTCTTCATATTCAGAATGCAAATCAAAATGTCTGATGTGCTCTAATGTCCCACAATAAATACTGTCCAAATGTTCATACCCCACCCCTTAAATACATACAAAACTATAGGGCATTCTTGAACTCATTCAAGCTTAATAGTGAATCCAAATTGGCACAGAGATTACACAATGTAAAAGGAATTAAGTCTGTTCCATGAAGGGGGCCCTGAGTGACAATTTACAGCACACAATATAATAATAGAAGTTAATAAAAATAAAAGCAGTGCATGGAAGCAAAAGTTACATAAATACAGTATTTACATTGTAATGGGCTTCAATTTGATTCTGATTAAGCAAAATCCTTAAGTGATCAACTTTGTAGCGCAGGCATTGCATGTTGAAGTGAGCAATTGTATGCAGATTACGAGTATTAGACGTATAATATTTGATGTACGGTAACATATTACGTTATTTAATCTAGTACGTCCCATTCTATTTCCAGTAATGTTTAAGTTCTAACAAATGTTTGATAACGTAAAATCGATATTATGTTACGTATAATATTTGGTAGAAATATATTATCGATTTTACGTCATCAAACATTCGTTAGAACTTAAACATTACAGGAAATAGAATGGCAATAGATTAAATAACGAAGATATGTTACATCAAATATTTTACGTCTAATAAAACGTCTGCCTACAGCCTAAGATACATTACAATTATAAAGCCAATAAATGGTTCTTCACAAAAGGAAGTTCATATAGACAAGTTCTAAAGAAGCAAGACTTACACCAATAAGAGGCACTAGAGTTGTGATCAATATGTACACAATAAAATATGAAAATGAAGACTGAGAACAATGTATACATTGTACAAGAAACAATAGGCTGAGAATCTGAGATGCTCTAATTTTACGAGAACAGGTGCCACAAAAATGATCAGCTTTAGACAAATTAATAATTGAAAAATTGTTATGAATATTATTTGGTATATTATTTACATGAGAATTATACTGCGCCAATAAAGTATCATTACACTTGAAAAAATAATCACAATTTCCAAACTGAACAATATTGGGGTAAATTTGTTTTTTCATAGATCTAATCATGCACATTTTGACACCACATTGAATCCAATGTGACTTCAATTTTTAACAAGAAGCAAAGTTACAAGCATTTGATTAGACAAAGGTCCAGTTTCAAGTACAATGGTCAAGTACAATTAGTACAATGGTCAATAGTTATTGATGGAGACTGAATAGATGGAGTGGTTTGTTGAGATGAATTGTTAGCACTTGAAACAGCATGGTTATAGAGACAGTTGAGACAGGATGATGGGATTGAGAATGAGATGAATGAATAGGTTGTGGGATAGGCCCTGAATGAATAGGGTTCAAAACCATTCAATAACAATGGTTGTTTGATCATCAATACAAAAGTTATCTTATAATCTTTACATTCATCAGCATTTAATATACATGGTTTAAATGACATTGGGTAATTTAACAATGCTGGTTGGTTTCCCAGTAAAATCAAGAGTATAATGGGAACAGTCACTGAATTATTGCACACAGTATTTAATACAGTAATAGTGCTGAACTTTACTTTAAATAAGAACTGATTTTTGGGCAAAATAGGCTTGATGAACTGAAATTTCAAGATTTTTGTGGGGGTCTGTGTACTAAAATCGGGCCAGATTAAGCTTGGAGCTAAAATTGGACCAATAGGCTTTTTAGCATAAATATTCTATTTTTTCTCCAAAGTTGAGCTCAACATCAAGAGCTAAAATTTTTCAGAGTTTATGAGTCAATGAAATGTGAATAATGAACTGTTGGAGAGCTTGAAAAAGGGACCCTTGACCACTGCACATCTGTACCACCTTTACATGAGTGAGCCCCCGGATCATGTCATCATCAATCTGGCAAAATACTTGTACATTGTGGACCCTTTAATTTCCAAAAGAAATATACCGTAATTGAAAAATTTGTTAAATTTAATTTAAAGGGGTATTTCGTGATCCACAACCTCATCCCCCACTTTTCTCAAAAAAAGTTGAGATTTTTATATCACTGGAAACCTCTGGCTACATAATGTATATGCACAAAATATTTCTTGCAGATTAATTCGTTTTGCAAAGATATCGTGAAATTTGAATTTCGTTCTGGTGCACCAGAACGAAATTACAACGCATTGTCTATGGAGCAGAGTAATACACATAATCATGCATTACGCAAAATCGGAATCAACTGAAATTTTGGGAATAGGCTTTTTTCGTGGATATGTACTGAAAAATGTCATAAAAAGAGGATGCTAGGATCACGAAATACTCCTTAAATGCGAGGTAAAACCAACCTGGGGGCAAAACAAAGAAAAGCGAAATGTTGCCAATATCATATGGGTAAATCATATAGTTTACCTGCTAATTATTGTCACCCCTAATACCTAGACCTGCCTGCATGCCTTCGGTCCTATCCTTTTGATAACATACTGACATTTACATTTGTACTAGGCCCGAATCAGTATGGTATAATCAGATGTCATAATGTTAAATAAAGATTACTCATGAGTTTACCATGCTTACCCTCCCAGGGGTCATAATTTCTGCACAGCCCTTTAAAAACGGGGAGACCACGGCATCACAGTATCTGTGACGGCATGGTCGTATCAGAGCTCATCAGGTTTAACATGTTTTGAACTTAAATTTTTAAGCTTACCTGAGTTACCTATGTACCGATAGTGATAGTGCTGTGCATGCAGCAGAGCCCGAGTAGTCAGAGCAGGGTCAGCAAGATCGATTGGCTAATTATAATTAATCAGGGATAGGCCCTATACCGATAAACGATGAAATGTTCCTTTATTATCACATGATTCACATACATGTACATCCAGGTAGATGCTGCTGGTACTGTATATACCTTAAGCCAAAGGCAAGGTCAATGTCATTGGCACTGTGTGATTGAGAGAACAAATTAAACAGGTACCGCCACCAGATCAACACACAACAGCACTAGCAATCTGGAGTAAACGTATATGCTCTTATGGGCGTAGACCACCAAAAGCACGTAAAAATCAACTATTTTACCCGGCATTTTCTACCCGAGTGACAATATTTTTCACTTTTTTACATCATCCCTGTTTTAATTAAAGACTGAATTTTCATTTAAGCTTCAATTTTGGTTATCTTTGCAGATTGAGTTTTTTATTAAAAAATGTTTTCAACGCCAAAACTTTAGATCACTGATTTGCGTAGTGATTTGGTGTAATGCGCCCATATCAAGCACTAAGGGAGTGTTCAGAAATACTTTGGTGGGTCGGGGGGCGGAAATATTTTTCCATCCCTTCGCGAACCTAAAACTTTTTGACCCCCTCTTTATGGACCTAAAACTTTTTTGACCCCCCTCATATTAGGTACAAAAATATTTTGACCCCCCCCCCCATTGCAATGTTCCGGTACCAGTCTACATCAAAGGACAGAGGCAGGCCCGTACGCAGGATTTTGTTTGGGGGGTGCTGATTTTGAAAATTTGAAAAATTTTTGACGAAATATCCGTAAAAAACCTGATTTTTTGGCTCGCTACGCTCACAAATTCTGAAATGTTGGGACTCTTTGTACACTTTGGCAAATTAGGGAGGGGGTGCGTACGGGCCTGGACAGAGGAAACATAGGCCTAATATTAGTAGGCCTAATGGTAGCTAGGCCTACTAAAACTTGTAGGCCCAGGCGGCCCGTGTCATTAAAACAAGTAGAATTGTGGAAATGTTTTATCATTTTGTAAAGTAGTTCATAAGCATGTTTATCATGTTCATGCAACCATCCATTTACCCGACCATTTATAGGCCTAATAATGGAATCAGTGGCGGTAGCCCGGGGGCGGCAGAAGCAGTAACATTTAGGGGGTCAGGGGACGTATTTTGTTCTTGTTTTAGGGACCGTTGATGCAAAATGAAAAATTCACATTTTTTTCAGGGCCCCCTTTCGGACCTTAAATTATTTTCAGGGTCCCCTTTTGTCCTGAAAAAAAACGTACGTCAACCCATAGACCATATAGGGTCAAAATATTAACCCTTTACGGGGCCACTTTTATATAACCCCATTCGTGGTTAAATCAACCACGGTCGGGGTCAATTTCTGTTTCTGTTCATTTTCTAATCAGCATGATCAGGGCCCCTGAATATACTTAGTAGTAATTTTAACCACGTAAGGGGTCTAATCGTGACCCCTGATATAGTCAATTTTTGACACTAATAGGGTTATTTTTCAATTGACTATATTAGGGGTCAAATCATTTTTAACCCTAAATATAAAACCACAATTTGGTTCAAATTGTTAGTCGATGCATAATTGACAGTTGCCCGTGGGGTCAAAAATGACTCTTTAGGGTTTATTTTTAAACCCGTATTTTAAGTTTGTAGAAAAGTAGTGTAAACTCATGTGCTTTATTTTTAAAGCCCCCCCCCCCCCTTCAGAAGGATGAACATTTTCAGGACCACCTTTTTGCATCAGCCCCTAACCCCCCCCTTACACATAAAACTTCAATTTTAGGCTGTTTTAGCCTGAAATGAAGGTGTGTTTTGCTTGATGGTCAAGTTCGTGCGAGCGCAAAATTGTGCGCCATAATATAGGGCACGGGGCGTGCTTCCCCCAATCGATTGCAAAATTTAGGCCAAAATTGAGAAAATCCCATAGGAAAATTGCTGAAACGGATTATGCCCCCAATCAGACCTGGTGCCCCCCTGAGACGAATATACCTTTAGGTTTATTCGTCTCAGGTGCCCCCCTATCATGGTCGGTGCCCCCCCAATTTACCCATTGTGGGCCCAAAGCACGGTGCTTTTCGACATCCTAAGAAGATGCAGAGGGCAATTATTGCTTTCTTTTTTCTTCTATTCGGATTTTTAGGGGGATGTCTCCTAAAAGAATTGGGGGCTGTGTACCCCATTCTCCCACTTCCGCCACCTATGATTGGAAATTCACATGAAATTGTAAAGTATATAGGCCTATATAATGGTCAAAATACAGTGATAAACATAAAATGTCAACACTAAAGAAGAACAAAAATATATTGCAGCTTTTTAGTGATTTAAAGAGCAGACCAAAAGGAACTGACACATACCTCAACTGAAATTATAGACAAGACAATATTAGTTTAACACTAGCCTATACCTGATCTGCCATGCAGCGCGAGAAAAATGTTCAATTTCTATTTTGTATTTTCATCCCCCTACATGCCACCCCCCCCGTTCATACACCCAAAACTTTTTAAGGCCCCCCCCCCCTATTTAATTAGAATATTTTCCAGCCAAAGACAAAGTTCACGGAACAGGTGTATAGTAGGCCTACTTTGAGCTACTTTGGTCTAATTTTCAATATACTAACCTACTCTGCACTGATTTGACAATAAATAAGTGATTTGAGGTATAAATGATACTTGCATCTTGACTCTGGAAAATAATTTTCAGAAAACCTCATTTTGCATTTAGGATTTTAAGCTACCTGCAAGAAACAAATTTGGCTATTATACGAAGAAAATGACATGAAAATGTCTACTGTATCAGCCCATCATACATCAGATGCTCAGTTTCCCGTTGGATGCCCCATTCCTTTTTAAAAGAAGTTTTATTTGGACTGCATGTCAAATTATGTTGTTGAATAGTTTTCTATACAGATGCTAGATGCCAGCTTATCACTAAGGTAAGCAAATTACAATGCATTGTGGTCTTGCTAGATTTTGTCACGGATAATATTTGTCTCATATCCCAGCTTTATTAACACCAATTTAATTAGTTTGTAAAAGAAAAATACATTGGATATGTTTATACACACATTGCTTGTTATTACAAGAGTCAATAAACATTCAATTATGATAAGGATAATGAACTGAGTGCAATGCATTAGTCAAGATAATCGCACGCGCCGTGGAGTTATTGCATTTAGCTCGAGAGCCGAGGCTCGAGAGCTAAATGCAATAACTCCATGGCAAGTGCGATTATCTTGACGAATGCATTTGCACGAATACATTATCCGTCATATACTTTGAGTGTATTAAAACAATAAGCAATATTAATTGCTACATTGACAATAGTAGTTTGAATATTATGGAAATATCTTAAAGTTTAAAAACACCGCCAGGCCATTGACCAGGTCAGTAGCATTTAACTGGTCAAGAAAATCAATCACTGTACATAAGTTAGCTATCAATGGTATCGATTGCGCCACACGTCATATTTTAGTAACTTATTCACGCATGGTTTGTAACCAATTGACTTTATGTTGTGATCATTTAATATCGTGGTTCCGAACACAGAGAGCACTGAACCAGTTGACATCGATTTTGACCTCCTACTATAGTACTACGGTGAACGGAGATGAGAGAATAAATTAATATATCAATATCAACTGAACTTTATAGTTCTATAGGTTGAATTTTAAAATCTTAAAACACACGACTGTGGAATGTTACAATTTGTTCAGTATTACAAAACATGATCATGATATTATGCGCTAGTGTGTGTTTCCCCAATCCTGTGTTTATGTTATTTTAGATACAGGCCTACATGTATTTCATTTGTAAAATGCTGAATATTTTGTAATGGTGTCATCTTGTATAATTATGGTTTTAGTCCTTTTTAATATAATATAAGTTCGATTATTCTCATTTGATGTTTGATTTATTTGAGTTGATTAATCATAATTTGTGGCAATAGTAGTTGTAAAATAGAACACAGTTTGTAACCTATGATTTACATCGTGCGCATGAAAAAATTATCATAACCTATAACTATTTTAACACCACAGAATATATATTCGTACTTTTTTGATGGTATATATATATCGAACAGAGTTCTATATAGTTATGTGATAGTTATGTGAAAGTAGTATTTCTAGCATTTGAGCGTGCACGAATTATCTAAAATCTATTGTTTAGCGTGCGGGTTTTAGATAATGCATTGTTTAGCGTGCAGGTTTATATAATTTGGGCCATGAAGGGTAGTTCGCGAAAATAATACACGGGAGAAGAATACATAACGATAAATAGACATGCTAGAAGTATATCTATAGAGAATGGACTTAATTTTGTGCAGTGTAGTTATTTTTTGTGCAGTGTAGTTATTTTCAGAAGTAAATCGCTATGAATAGGTTTCTATACAGATGCATAATCACTAAGTAAATAAATTATAGCTAATTATACTGACCAATCAGTTATGTGTATTATCAGCATGTGATGACTGTAAGCCAATTGCAAACATGTTTAAGGGGCTGTGCAATAATTATGAGCCCTGGGGAGGGTAAAATTGGGGGGGCAAGAATTTTTGGCGAACCGAAAGGGGGGCAAGCAATTTTTGGGAAGCCGAGAGGGGGGGCAAGCGATTTTTGGCACACATTCTTGGGGCGCCTTAAAACGCTCTAAAAAGGCTTAGGAAAAACGTACGGAAACGCTTAAATATGCAAATGTTCCTGCTCGCTGCGCTCGCAACATGTAGGCCTATATAGACCATTTAAGGTTTGCAAATTGGGATCCCAAAAATTTGGCATGTGCAAGGGGGAGGGGCAAATAATTTTTGGCGGGCCGAGAGGGGGGAGCAAGCGAGGGGGGAGCAAGCGATTTTTGGCGAGCCGTTTGGAAATTTTACCCGCTCATAATTATTGCACAGCCCCTAATAAAAAGGTTAAAAAATTCCTACACTAAGCAGTCTCACTCAGGATTATATGTGCTAAATAGTAATTGACATGGGTAGCAGGATTAGATAAAGGCACACAAACGAGAGTATGAGATATTAGGAATTATTTCCTAGCCTCTTAACCACAGAGTTGGTGGGTTACAATAGCTATTCGAGACACAGGGTATGTAAGGGATAAACTGTGCATATGAGATGTGGGTGCAAGTGGTATTAAATCTTCGGGGGCACAGACGAAAAAAAATTGAAGTTGCATCATACAATACATCTAAGCCCCTATACCGGTTTTGTTTGTTAGAGACACTATACATGTCTTCGAGCTTCAAAAAAATAGACGATGTGCTCGCGTAGCGCGCAAAAAATTTGTAGTTTAGGCTACACCATTTTCGCCCATGATCGGGATGAATAGGGCTTTATTGTGACAATGTGCGAGGGGCACTTTTTTCTTTCATGTTTTGTCAGGGGGAACTCTGCCCCCCCCCCGCTGGCTACGATACTGTGTCACTGGGTTAAAGGAGTATTTCGTGATCCTAGCATCCTCTATTTATGTCATTTTTCATTAGATATCCACGAAAAAAACCTATTCCCAAAATTTCAGTTGATTCCGATTTTGCGTTCGCGAGTTATGCATGATTATGTGTATTACACTGTTCCATAGACAATGCGTTGTAATTTCGTTATGGTGCACCAGAACGAAATTCAAATTTCACGATATCTTTGCTAAACGAATTAATCTGCAAGAAATATTTTGCACATAAACATTATGTAGCCAGAGGTTTCCAGTGATGTAAAAATCTCAACTTTTTTTGAGAAAAGTGGGGGGATGAGGCTGTGGATCACGAAATGCCCTTTTAAATGGACATGAAGGATGTGGCTGATTTATTTGCATAATAGTTGAATTTGTAAAGAACACTTTGACTTCAAATGACTGTTGTGTAATAGTCAAGACTGTAGACACTCTCTATAAATTACATTTTCATGATTTCCAAAACAATAGTTTCATCATTTAGGGGCCTAACCAATACTCAATTGTGTGTCCCGGTGGTGTTCAACATCAAGGCAAGGTTGAATGAACCTTTTATAGACACTAGGATCCACAACATGTTCATCTATCAGGGCACAGTTCGTTAACCCCAATACATTTGTACATTCATTGAATGACCTTAGAAAATTTGGGTACAAAAACTCATACTCTGCAACTTGAAGTCAAATTTTGCACTATGAGTGTTTAATTGAGGTTATTAGACTATGCCATGGGGATGAGGTCATTGTGGTTCATAGTGAGAATTCAGTGCCACCGTAATGTATATAGCCCTGCCCTGGGAATTCGAGTTCGGAGGAAGTTCATCATAGTGCAGTTCATGGGAGTTCAAGTATATGGGTATATTATTTTCATGGTTCTTTCACATAGAAATTACTTTAAAGTAATTAATTCACCACAGATTGCACGTCAGAATCCTACAAAACCATTTATAGGCCTACACATGCGAACGCCCATCAAATGGCAAAAGACATGAAAGAGAGAACAATTGGGGTAATATGCCACCTCTCCTGCGCTGAGAATGATAGATCTCTTGAAGACAGACATTCAGGGGTACCAAGGTTATTAGATACCCTATCAAATGACCTTGAATTCACAGTGTGACATGAAAATAATGTTGTAATATAAAGATGTTTGAATTTTGATCAACTTTATACGACGTGCATAATATTGTTAGCCCTATT
Source organism: Amphiura filiformis (assembly GCF_039555335.1). Lineage (NCBI taxonomy): Eukaryota > Metazoa > Echinodermata > Ophiuroidea > Amphilepidida > Amphiuridae > Amphiura > Amphiura filiformis. The sequence continues at coordinate 132,858 of NW_027305495.1, forward strand.
TTTGGAAAAAGAGACGAGAATGAACAGAACTCTGTAACGAATCCAGGGAATAGTCTTTTTTTGGTATATTTTCATAAATTTTGGGGGAAGTAAAAGGTAGGCCTATCATAGGTTGCCTTACAAAATGCTTTTCCTGATATTAAAATACCAAAATTAACTTTCTCGATCACCCCACCCCATATGAGAAATTGAAAGATATTATATTCGTTTCGTTCAACTTTATTTTTAGCTATCTTGAGTAGATAGCAGCAAGCTTAAAGTTTGATAAAGGTAAATACCAAAAATAAACTTTTACTGGTGACGCATTTCCAACCATGCACACACACATTCTTCCTCACACCAATAATCTAATCTTCAGAAGACAGCATGCAGGGTTTTTTTCACAAAAAAGGGTGTAAAATTACTAAAACAAACTTTCTTGATCATCCCCCATTTGAAAAAATTTGAAAAGATAGTATGCCTTTTCAATTTTCATATTTGCTATCTTGAGTAGATAGCAAGTTTCTTAATTAGAGGTTCCAATAAAAAATTCCCTTTAAAAGGGAAAGCCAGCCTCAATGTAGAAGAGGTCTTGTAATTAGTTTTGGTCAATGTGAAAGGCATTTTTAGGATCACGGCTTACTACATCCATGTTACATGACAGTCCACCAAACCATCAACGGTGAGAAGATGTACACTGAAACTGCAGAAAACATTAACTCCTAATCTCCTGTCAACTCTTTAATTCATTATTGTTCATTATTATTAATTCATTATTGTTCTCTAAATTGTTCTGTTCTGGTTTTATTTGTCTTTTCAGCTTTGTACCCACGATATTTCAATTTCCCAATTTTTCCAAAAACGTTTGTATAAAAGGTATGAAAATACCAAATTACACCAGTTTTAATTCAAGAAATTGGAGAAACCCAATTAGTATTGCTTATTGTTTTGTCTGCTATCTTCAATAGAAAGCAAGTAGTTTTAAAAAGGTGCATGTGTAAATACGTAAATAAACTTTCCTGCGAAATTGAAAAAGACATGCAGCACATAAATTGTCTATTTTTTGTCTACATGTAGTCCAACTTCTTCGAGAAATCAAAAATGGACCTTTCCCTTTTATAGGAACTTTATTCATTTCAGAAATTGAAATTGAACTTTTCTCTTTTATATAGAACAAAATAAAGTTAAAAATATTTTATTCATTTAATACATACCGGGAAAAGAATAATTTTTATTCCGCAAAGGGCCAGGGCCTATTTATGTAAAAATAAAATCTAAACTAAACTAAAACTAAAGTCGGTACTAAATCTGCAATGTACCCCATCCATTTTATTTCAACACGGACGGAATAAAGAAAATTTTATTCTTACCTTCTAAACATTAGCTTGCACCACATTTTTAAACATGTTTAAATGCTACACATGTTTAGGAATTTGATGGGCATGTGTTTAAAAATGTGGTGCAAGATAGTGTTTAGAAAAGTGTTTGAATTCCTGAACACGCTTTTTGCAGTGTATTGACATTAAACGTATGTATAAACATTATGCACTAGGGGACGAGGGTTGAATTTTTTGAGAATTTGATGGGCATTGACCTTCTGGTGTTGAATTGGATGGTGTTGTCAAAGATCGTCACAATGGTTGCCAATGAAATGTCTTGAGCAAGTTGTCCATGATAAATTAAATTGTGTTACTGGTTATAAACTACAATAATGCTAGCAGTACTAGCAGTCAAGTTAGCTCAAACGATAAGGCGTTCGACTGTGGTGCAGGAGGTTGTGGGTTCGAACCCTGGCGGTGCTAGTACGCTCACGTGGAAAGAAAATTGAGTTAGCTTGAAATTCCCCTGGACAAGGAACTCACTGCTAATTTGTCTCGTTGTAACCCGTACGAAACTTGGGGAGCTGATCCTGGTTGCGATGGTTATTTGTGGAATGTCTAGGGTGTGCGCTCTTGAAGCAGCAAAGTCCCTGATTTGTTGTTTAATGGTTTGTGGAATGATGTGGGCCCTAGTGGTCAGCGACAACCTGTGAAGTGTGCTGAGGCTTGTGGATCAACGTCTAGGCGTTGTGCCTGTGCGTAGCGCACTATAAATCACTGCGCTTTTTTTTAATGGGTTATTTAAATTTAAATTTAAATTCAATTCAGTTTAGTGGCAATTTTAACCATTTTAACGGTTCAAATATTTTTTTTAAATTTATTTATAACATTCGGCCGAAGCCAGGCTAAGCCCATTGTGCTAAATTCAAGGGATGCCATCCGGATATGACGGGACATGGATATGGGAAGAGGTCCGATTTTAGATGCAGGAGGAAAACCGGAGCACCCGGAGAAAATCTTTTGCTATAATTATTTGGTATCGTAAGGACCGCCCTACGGAAGCATATTAGTGCCAAAAAAAAAAAAAAAAAAAAATTAGAAATATTATTGCGAATATTCGCAATGTTATTGCGAATATTCGCAATGTTATTGCGAATATTCGCAATGTTATTGCGAATATTCGCAATATTATTGCGAATATTCGCAATAATTATTGCGAATATTCGCAATGTTATTGCGAATATTCGCAATATTATTGCGAATATTCGCAATAATTATTGCGAATATTCGCAATGTTATTGCGAATATTCGCATGTTATTACGAATATTCGCAATGTTATTGCGAATATTCGCAATAATTATTGCGAATATTCGCAATAATTATTGAGTATAAAACTATCGACAGTAGATAGCTGGTGCAAAGTGTGAACATAAGACTATCTAGAGTAGATAGTGTGTGAGTAAAAACCTTTCTAAAGTAGATAGCAAAGTGTGAATAAAACTATCAACAGTAGATATCAGGTTATGAGTATGACAGTAGGCCTATATATAGCAGATATCAGTGTGTGGGAATAAAAGTATCTTCAGTAGATAGTAGGTGTGATTATAAAACTATCTAGAGTAGATAGCAAAGTATGAGTATAAAAGTATATTCAGAAGATAGCAGGGTATGAGTGTAAAACGAGCTAAAGTAGATGGCAGGGTGTGCGTATAAAAGAATCTTAAGTAGATGACAAGGTGTCCGTGTAAATATATCTACAGTAGACAGCAAAGCATGAGTATAAAAAATATGTAGAGTAGATAGCAGGGTGTGAGTACAAAACGTTCTAAAGTAGATTTCAAAGGGTGAATAAAACTCCCAACAAGTAAAAAATCGGGGTGTGAGTATTTATAGTAGATATTAGAGTTTGAGAATAAAAGTATCTTCAGTAGTAGGCTGTGAGTATAAAAGTATCTTCAGTAGATTAGAGGACGTAATTATAAAACTATCTAGAGTAGATAGCAAAGTTTGAGTATTAATGTATCTTCAGTAGATAGCAGGGTATGAGTGTAAAACGAGCTAAAGTAGATGACAGGGTATGCGTATTAAAGAATCTGATGTAGATGACATATCTAGAGTAGATATCAGGGTTTGAGAATAAAAGTATCTTCAGTAGATTGCAACATGCAAGTATAAAACTATCTTCAGTAGGTAATAAAGTGTGAGTATCAAACTATCTATAAAGTTATAGAACCGTGACGCCGAAGCATGAAACACCGATTGCATTAATAAGTAGGCCTACATAATCAAACTGGTGGTGTGATTATTGCGAATATTCGCAATGTTATTGCGAATATTCGCAATGTTATTGCGAATATTCGCAATAATTATTGCGAATATTCGCAATGTTAATTGTGCGATATATTGCGAATATTCGCAATGTTATTGCGAATATTCGCAATATTATTGCGAATATTCGCAATAATTATTGCGAATATTCGCAATGTTATTGCGAATATTCGCAATGTTATTGCGAATATTCGCAATGTTATTATGAATATTCGCAATAATTATTGCGAATATTCGCAATAATTATTGCGAATATTCGCAATAATTATTGAGTATAAAACTATCGACAGTAGATAGCTGGTGCAAAGTGTGAACATAAAACTATCTAGAGTAGATAATGTGTGAGTAAAAACCTTTCTAAAGTAGATAGCAAAGTGTGAATAAAACTATCAACAGTAGATATCAGGTTATGAGTATGACAGTAGGCCTATATATAGCAGATATCAGTGTGTGGGAATAAAAGTATCTTCAGTAGATAGTAGGTGTGATTATTAAACTATCTAGAGTAGATAGCAAAGTGTGAGTATAAAAGTATATTCAGAAGATAGCAGGGTATGAGTGTAAAACGAGCTAAAGTAGATGGCAGGGTGTGCGTATAAAAGAATCTTAAGTAGATGACAAGGTGTCCGTGTAAATATATCTACAGTAGACAGCAAAGCATGAGTATAAAAATATGTAGAGTAGATAGCAGGGTGTGAGTACAAAACGTTCTAAAGTAGATTTCAAAGGGTGAATAAAACTCCCAACAAGTAAAAATCGAGGTGTGAGTATTTATAGTAGATATTAGAGTTTGAGAATAAAAGTATCTTCAGTAGTAGGCTGTGAGTATAAAAGTATCTTCAGTAGATTAGAGGACGTAATTATAAAACTATCTAGAGTAGATAGCAAAGTTTGAGTATAAATGTATCTTCAGTAGATAGCAGGGTATGAGTGTAAAACGAGCTAAAGTAGATGACAGGGTATGCGTATTAAAGAATCTGATGTAGATGACATATCTAGAGTAGATATCAGGGTTTGAGAATAAAAGTATCTTCAGTAGATTGCAACATGCAAGTATAAAACTATCTTCAGTAGGTAATAAAGTGTGAGTATCAAACTATCTATAAAGTTATAGAACCGTGACGCCGAAGCATGAAACACCGATTGCATTAATAAGTAGGCCTACATAATCAAACTGGTGGTGTGATTATTGCGAATATTCGCAATAATTATTGCGAATATTCGCAATGTTATTGCGAATATTCGCAATAATTATTGCAAATATTCGCAATGTTATTATGAATATTCGCAATAATTATTGCGAATATTCGCAATAATTATTGCGAATATTCGCAATAATTATTGAGTATAAAACTATCGACAGTAGATAGCTGGTGCAAAGTGTGAACATAAAACTATCTAGAGTAGATAATGTGTGAGTAAAAACCTTTCTAAAGTAGATAGCAAAGTGTGAATAAAACTATCAACAGTAGATATCAGGTTATGAGTATGACAGTAGGCCTATATATAGCAGATATCAGTGTGTGGGAATAAAAGTATCTTCAGTAGATAGTAGGTGTGATTATTAAACTATCTAGAGTAGATAGCAAAGTGTGAGTATAAAAGTATATTCAGAAGATAGCAGGGTATGAGTGTAAAACGAGCTAAAGTAGATGGCAGGGTGTGCGAATAAAAGAATCTTAAGTAGATGACAAGGTGTCCGTGTAAATATATCTACAGTAGACAGCAAAGCATGAGTATAAAAATATGTAGAGTAGATAGCAGGGTGTGAGTACAAAACGTTCTAAAGTAGATTTCAAAGGGTGAATAAAACTCCCAACAAGTAAAAATCGGGGTGTGAGTATTTATAGTAGATATTAGAGTTTGAGAATAAAAGTATCTTCAGTAGTAGGCTGTGAGTATAAAAGTATCTTCAGTAGATTAGAGGACGTAATTATAAAACTATCTAGAGTAGATAGCAAAGTTTGAGTATTAATGTATCTTCAGTAGATAGCAGGGTATGAGTGTAAAACGAGCTAAAGTAGATGACAGGGTATGCGTATTAAAGAATCTGATGTAGATGACATATCTAGAGTAGATATCAGGGTTTGAGAATAAAAGTATCTTCAGTAGATTGCAACATGCAAGTATAAAACTATCTTCAGTAGGTAATAAAGTGTGAGTATCAAACTATCTATAAAGTTATAGAACCGTGACGCCGAAGCATGAAACACCGATTGCATTAATAAGTAGGCCTACATAATCAAACTGGTGGTGTGATTATTGCGAATATTCGCAATAATTATTGCGAATATTCGCAATGTTATTGCGAATATTCGCAATGTTATTGCGAATATTCGCAATGTTATTGCGAATATTCGCAATAATTATTGCAAATATTCGCAATGTTATTGCGAATATTCGCAATGTTATTGCGAATATTCGCAATGTTATTGCGAATATTCGCAATATTATGCGAATATTCGCAATATTATTGCGAATATTCGCAATGTTATTGCGAATATTCGCAATGTTATTATGAATATTCGCAATAATTATTGCGAATATTCGCAATAATTATTGCGAATATTCGCAATAATTATTGAGTATAAAACTATCGACAGTAGATAGCTGGTGCAAAGTGTGAACATAAAACTATCTAGAGTAGATAATGTGTGAGTAAAAAACCTTTCTAAAGTAGATAGCAAAGTGTGAATAAAACTATCAACAGTAGATATCAGGTTATGAGTATGACAGTAGGCCTATATATAGCAGATATCAGTGTGTGGGAATAAAAGTATCTTCAGTAGATAGTAGGTGTGATTATTAAACTATCTAGAGTAGATAGCAAAGTGTGAGTATAAAAGTATATTCAGAAGATAGCAGGGTATGAGTGTAAAACGAGCTAAAGTAGATGGCAGGGTGTGCGAATAAAAGAATCTTAAGTAGATGACAAGGTGTCCGTGTAAATATATCTACAGTAGACAGCAAAGCATGAGTATAAAAATATGTAGAGTAGATAGCAGGGTGTGAGTACAAAACGTTCTAAAGTAGATTTCAAAGGGTGAATAAAACTCCCAACAAGTAAAAATCGGGGTGTGAGTATTTATAGTAGATATTAGAGTTTGAGAATAAAAGTATCTTCAGTAGTAGGCTGTGAGTATAAAAGTATCTTCAGTAGATTAGAGGACGTAATTATAAAACTATCTAGAGTAGATAGCAAAGTTTGAGTATTAATGTATCTTCAGTAGATAGCAGGGTATGAGTGTAAAACGAGCTAAAGTAGATGACAGGGTATGCGTATTAAAGAATCTGATGTAGATGACATATCTAGAGTAGATATCAGGGTTTGAGAATAAAAGTATCTTCAGTAGATTGCAACATGCAAGTATAAAACTATCTTCAGTAGGTAATAAAGTGTGAGTATCAAACTATCTATAAAGTTATAGAACCGTGACGCCGAAGCATGAAACACCGATTGCATTAATAAGTAGGCCTACATAATCAAACTGGTGGTGTGATTATTGCGAATATTCGCAATGTTATTGCGAATATTCGCAATGTTATTGCGAATATTCGCAATAATTATTGCAAATATTCGCAATGTTATTGCGAATATTCGCAATAATTATTGCGAATATTCGCAATGTTATTGCGAATATTCGCAATGTTATTGCGAATATTCGCATAATTATTATGAATATTCGCAATAATTATTGCGAATATTCGCAATAATTATTGCGAATATTCGCAATAATTATTGAGTATAAAACTATCGACAGTAGATAGCTGGTGCAAAGTGTGAACATAAAACTATCTAGAGTAGATAATGTGTGAGTAAAACCTTTCTAAAGTAGATAGCAAAGTGTGAATAAAACTATCAACAGTAGATATCAGGTTATGAGTATGACAGTAGGCCTATATATAGCAGATATCAGTGTGTGGGAATAAAAGTATCTTCAGTAGATAGTAGGTGTGATTATTAAACTATCTAGAGTAGATAGCAAAGTGTGAGTATAAAAGTATATTCAGAAGATAGCAGGGTATGAGTGTAAAACGAGCTAAAGTAGATGGCAGGGTGTGCGAATAAAAGAATCTTAAGTAGATGACAAGGTGTCCGTGTAAATATATCTACAGTAGACAGCAAAGCATGAGTATAAAAATATGTAGAGTAGATAGCAGGTGTGAGTACAAAACGTTCTAAAGTAGATTTCAAAGGGTGAATAAAACTCCCAACAAGTAAAAATCGGGGTGTGAGTATTTATAGTAGATATTAGAGTTTGAGAATAAAAGTATCTTCAGTAGTAGGCTGTGAGTATAAAAGTATCTTCAGTAGATTAGAGGACGTAATTATAAAACTATCTAGAGTAGATAGCAAAGTTTGAGTATTAATGTATCTTCAGTAGATAGCAGGGTATGAGTGTAAAACGAGCTAAAGTAGATGACAGGGTATGCGTATTAAAGAATCTGATGTAGATGACATATCTAGAGTAGATATCAGGGTTTGAGAATAAAAGTATCTTCAGTAGATTGCAACATGCAAGTATAAAACTATCTTCAGTAGGTAATAAAGTGTGAGTATCAAACTATCTATAAAGTTATAGAACCGTGACGCCGAAGCATGAAACACCGATTGCATTAATAAGTAGGCCTACATAATCAAACTGGTGGTGTGATATATTGCGAATATTCGCAATAATTATTGCGAATATTCGCAATGTTATTGCGAATATTCGCAATATTAATTGCGAATATTCGCATATTCGCAATTATTGCGAATATTCGCAATGTTATTGCGAATATTCGCAATAAATATTGCGAATATTCGCAATGTTATTGCGAATATTCGCAATGTTATTGCGAATATTCGCAATGTTATTGCGAATATTCGCAATAATTATTGCGAATATTCGCAATAATTATTGCGAATATTCGCAATAATTATTGAGTATAAAACTATCGACAGTAGATAGCTGGTGCAAAATGTGAACATAAAACTATCTACAGTAGATAGTGTGTGAGTAAAAACCTTTCTAAAGTAGATAGCAAAGTATGAATAAAACTATCAACAGTAGATATCAGGTTATGAGTATGACAGTAGGCCTATATATAGCAGATACCAGTGTGTGGGAATAAAAGTATCTTCAGTAGATAGGAGAGTGTGATATAAAACTATCTACAGTAGATAGCAAAGTGTGAGTATAAAAGTATATTCAGATAGTAGGGTATGAGTGTAAAACGAGCTAAAGTAGATGGCAGGGTGTGCGTATAAAAGAATCTTAAGTAGATGATAAGGTGTCAGTGTATATATATCCACAGTAGACAGCAAAGCATGAGTATAAAAATATGTAGAGTAGATAGCAGGCTGTGAGTACAAAACGTTCCAAAGTAGATTTCAAAGGGTGAATAAAAACTCCCAAGTAAAAATCGGGGTGTGAGTATTTATAGTAGATATTAGAGTTTGAGAATAAAAGTATCTTCAGTAGTAGGCTGTGAGTATAAAAGTATCTTCAGTAGATTGGAGGGCGTAATTATAAAACTATCTAGAGTAGATAGCAAAGTTTGAGTATGAATGTATCTTCAGTAGATAGCAGGGTATGAGTGTAAAACGAGCTAAAGTAGATGGCAGGGTATGCGTATCAAAGAATCTGATGTAGATGACATATCTAGAGTAGATATCAGGGTTTGAGAATAAAAGTATCTTCAGTAGATTGCAACATGCAAGTATAAAACTATCTTCAGTAGATAACAAAGTGTGAGTATAAAGCTATCTATGAAGTTATAGAAACATTTGCAAAGTATCAATGAGAAGCTCTGTCTTTCTGTCTTTTCAATATATATCTCATGATCATAGCACCTAAAATAAACAAGAGGAGTCTTTCAAAAAGACACAGTTCACGGATCAGGTGTATAGTAATTTGTTCTAACTTTTCATTTTAATATCTAACCTACTCTGCACTGATCTTACAATAAATTAGTGATTTGACGCATAATGATACCTACATCCTGACTCTAGCTTATATAACTCTCCATCCAGCAAGAAACTCATTGAAATAGAAACTTTCAAATCACTTACACTATCATAGGCCTATTGAAATTCAATAAATATACCATACAGATAATAACCTTGGCCCAATAATTATTAGGGATCCAATTATGATAAGCTAACACCACTGGGTAGATAACAGGAACTAGATTTTGTCAGTTGGAAGGAATTGAGTAAATCGCCTGTATCAAAATAGTAGTGTATTTTTCATGCAGTAATATGCTCAGCCTTATCACAAAATAAACAATAGCATTGACCTTACCCACCAATCAGTAAAGCCTATTATAATCATGTGATGGCTCAATCCAATAGTGAACATGCTTAGAAAAAAGCAAAAAAATAGTCTTGGCTGCCATTGTCTCAATACAAGATAAGATGTGCTAAAAAGTCCTTATCATGTGGGGCAGGATTAGATAAAGCCGGATACAAACCTGGGTATGAGACATTAGGAATTATTTCCTAGCCTCTTAACCACAGGGTTGTTGGGCTACAATAGCTATTTAACACACAGTGTATATAAGGGATAAACTGTGCATATGAGATATGGGTTCATGGGGAAAATGTTCACTCCGTGAACAAAAAGCGCCAAATAATTGGGCGCCAAATCCAAAAGTTGGTGACCACCATGTGAGATCCCTTGTTATAAGCTTTTATTGATATAAGTATCATCCTCACAGCAACTACAATAAAAGAGCGCCCCATTGGGAGCCAAATCGAAAATGTGATATGATCAAGGTGAATGAGTCACATGTCGGCAATTTTCAATTAGAAGTTTTATTTTTACATCATTTTCTGGCAGTTTATGAATGCTACATTTTGGTGCAAACCCCATCAAAATCAGACATCTGGTTACTGAGTTATGAACAATTTACCAATGGCTGAAAAAATATAAAACAAATGAATTGGAACACTGTTTTTGCCAATATCTCAAAAACAATATTAACGACATCCGACTCATTCACCTTGATTATGTCACAAATTGGTGACCATCATGTCATCTCTTGCCCACCGTGACAACCCTTAACCCACCCTAAGACCCTTAAAGCAATCACACCCCTTGACCCACCATGGCAACCCGTTGATGTTGTCCCGGGATGTTGTCCAGGGAAAGAAAAGCAACTAGATGTCACAGCTGTGTTTGAGCAAACACGAATATATATGCCCGTGGCCCCCTATGCTCACAAACGAAAACTTGGTGACCATCATGTAAAAGCCCTTGTTAAAAGCTTTAATTGATATCAGAATCATCCTCATAGCTCTTAGAATAAAAAAAAACGCCAAATTGGGCGCCAATTCCAAAAATTGGTAACCATCATGTGAAAGCCCTTGTTATTAACTTTAATTGATATAAGTATCATCCTCATAGCACCTAAAATTAAAAAGCACCCAATTGGGCGTCAAATCCAACAGTTGGTGACCACCATGTGGAAGCCCTTGTTATAAACTTTAATCGATATAAGTATCATCCTCATAGCACCTAAAATAAAAAAGCGCCCAATTGGGCGTCAAATCCAACAGTTGGTGACCACCATGTGGAAGCCCTTGTTATAAACTTTAATTGATATAAGTATCATCCTCATAGCACCTAAAATAAAAAAGCGCCAAATTGGGCGCAAAATCCAACAGTTAGTGACCACCATGTGAAAGCCCTTGTTATAAACTTTAATCGATATAAGTATCATCCTCATAGCACCTAAAATAAAAAGCGCCCAATTGGGCGTTAAATCCAACAGTTGGTGACCACCATGTGGAAGCCCTTGTTATAAACTTTAATTGATATAAGTATCATCCTCATAGCACCTAAAATAAAAAAGCGCCCAATTGGGCGCAAAATCTAACAGTTAGTGACCACCATGTGAAAGCCCTTGTTATAAACTTTAATCGATATAAGAATCATCCTCATAGCACCTAAAATAAAAAGCGCCCAATTGGGCGTTAAATCCAACAGTTGGTGACCACCATGTGGAAGCCCCTGTTATAAACTTTAATTGATATAAGTATCATCCTCATAGCACCTAAAATAAAAAGGCGCCCAATTGGGCACCAAATCTAACAATTGGTGACCACCATTTGGAAGCCCTTGTTATAAACTTTAATTGATATAAGTATCATCCTCATAGCACCTAAAATTTTAAAAGCGCCCAATTGGGCGCCAAAACCAAAAGTTGGTAACCATCATGTTGAAGCCCTTTTATAAGCTTTAATTGATATAAGTATCATCCTCATAGCACTTAAAATTTTAAAAAAGTGCCCAATTGGGCGCCAAATCTAAAAAACTGGTGACCACCCCCTTGCTCACCCCCTTACAAACCTTGACAACCCTTTACCCTCCTAACACCCATTAACCAACCACACCCCATGTCCCACAATGACAACCTTTTGAGGTGGTCCAAGGCACCAATATCAAAATGCCTACACATTCCCTTTTAAGGGAGTTTTTGTCAAGTGATCAATTTCCTTGACGTACGATTCAGGCCGTTATCATTGTAAACCCATGTAGCTAACGAAATGCTACCTATTGCGTTACACTGTGTTAATAGGTCGTACCTATTTTGCCTTTTAAAGCCTTTGAACTTTGACCTTTGGGGTTGCAGCTACCATAGGATACATCTGGGGCCATGGGCCATCATTGTACCAAGTATGAACCCTGAGGGCGCTGTAGTTCTTGAGCTAGAGCTGTTTGAAATTTTACACATATTGGTCCCTGTAGCCCATGACCTTTGACCTCTGGCGTCGGGGCTACCCCAGGAAATTTCTAGGGGTCATGGGCCATCATTATTCCAAGTATGGGCCCCCGAGCCTACTTTAGATATTGTGCAAAGTTATTGCGAATATTCGCAATAACATTGCGAATATTCGCAATAATTATTGCGAATATTCGCAATAACATTGCGAATATTCGCAATAACATTGCGAATATTCGCAATAATTATTGCGAATATTCGCAATAATTATTGCGAATATTCGCAATAATGTATGGGTGGCCGATAGCAACAAAACACGTCTAAATTATACGCCTGATCAAGATGCAATCTTGGACGTCCAAAAATTTCGCGGCAGACATAAATCGACGAATCACAGTGTCAGAAATCTACTGTAGATAGTTTTATACTCACACTTTGCTATCTACTGTAAATTCTTTTTATACTCCCACCATGCAATCTACTGTAGCTCCTTTTATACTCTCCCCCCGCTATCTATAATGTTATACTCACACTTTCCGATCTACTGAAGTTACTTTTGTAGTAACACTCTGGTATCTACTGATAATTGTTTTTACACTCGCACCTGATATCTATAGTAGATAGTTTTTATTCGCATCCTGCTATCTATTGTAATTTTATACTCACTTAAGTAGAGATTAAAGTGCGACAGGGTCGGAAATCTACTGTAGATAGTTTTATACTCACACTTTGCTATCTACTGTAGATTCTTTTATACTCACACCATGCAATCTACTGTAGCTCAAATACTCACGCAAAATGCCATCTTTTGCACTATACTGTGTTAATAGGTCGAACGTCTTTGCTATTGACGTACGTTCAAATCCGTCATCATTGCAAATACAGGTAGCTACCAAAATGCCATCTTTTACACTACAATGCGTTAATAGGTTCAACGTACGACTCGTATTTGATATTGACGTACGTTCCAATCCGTTATCATTGCAAATACAGGTAGCTAGCCAAATGCCACCTTTTGCACTATACTGTGTAAATAGGTCGAACGTTTTTTTTTTTTTTAAAGCCTGTGAACTTTGACCTCTGGGGTTGCAGCTACCATAGGATACATCTGGGGCCATGGGCCAACATTTTACCAAGTATGAACCCTGAGGGCGCTGTGGTTCTTGAGCTAGAGCTGTTTCAAATTTTACACATATTGGTCCCTGTAGCCCATGACCTTTGACCTCTGCCGTCGGGGCTACCCCAGGAAATTTCTAGGGGCCATGGGCCATCAGTATACCAAGTATGGGCCCCGAGCCTACTTTAGATATTGTGCAAAGTTATTGCGAATATTCGCAATAACATTGCGAATATTCGCAATAATTATTGCGAATATTCGCAATAACATTGCGAATATTCGCAATAACATTGCGAATATTCGCAATAATTATTGCGAATATTCGCAATAATTATTGCGAATATTCGCAATAATGTATGGGTGGCCGATAGCAACAAAACACGTCTAAATTATACGCCTGATCAAGATGCAATCTTGGACGTCCAAAAATTTCGCGGCAGACATAAATCGACGAATCACAGTGTCAGAAATCTACTGTAGATAGTTTTATACTCACACTTTGCTATCTACTGTAAATTCTTTTATACTCCCACCATGCAATCTACTGTAGCTCCTTTTATACTCACCCCCCGCTATCTATAATGTTATACTCACACTTTCCGATCTACTGAAGTTACTTTTGTAGTAACACTCTGGTATCTACTGAAAATTGTTTTTTACTCACACCTGATATCTATAGTAGATAGTTTTTATTCGCATCCTGCTATCTATTGTAATTTTATACTCACTTAAGTAGAGATTAAAGTGCGACAGGGTCGGAAATCTACTGTAGATAGTTTTATACTCACACTTTGCTATCTACTGTAGATTCTTTTATACTCACACCATGCAATCTACTGTAGCTCCTTTTATACTCACGCAAAATGCCATCTTTTGCACTATACTGTGTTAATAGGTCGAACGTCTTTGCTATTGACGTACGTTCAAATCCGTCATCATTGCAAATACAGGTAGCTACCAAAATGCCATCTTTTACACTACAATGCGTTAATAGGTTCAACGTACGACTCGTATTTGATATTGACGTACGTTCCAATCCGTTATCATTGCAAATACAGGTAGCTAGCCCAAATGCCACCTTTTGCACTACACTGTGTAAATAGGTCGAACGTTTTTTGCCTTTTAAAGCCTGTGAACTTTGACCTCTGGGGTTGCAGCTACCATAGGATACATCTGGGGCCATGGGCCAACATTTTACCAAGTATGAACCCTGAGGGCGCTGTGGTTCTTGAGCTAGAGCTGTTTCAAATTTTACACATATTGGTCCCTGTAGCCCATGACCTTTGACCTCTGCCGTCGGGGCTACCCCAGGAAATTTCTAGGGTCATGGGCCATCATTATACCAAGTATGGGCCCCGAGCCTACTTTAGATATTGTGCAAAGTTATTGCGAATATTCGCAATAACATTGCGAATATTCGCAATAATTATTGCGAATATTCGCAATAATTATTGCGAATATTCGCAATAATGTATGGGTGGCCGATAGCAACAAAACACGTCTAAAATTATACGCCTGATCAAGATGCAATCTTGGACGTCCAAAAATTTCGCGGCAGACATAAATCGACGAATCACAGTGTCAGAAATCTACTGTAGATAGTTTTATACTCACACTTTGCTATCTACTGTAGATTCTTTTATACTCCCACCATGCAATCTACTGTAGCTCCTTTTATACTCACACCCCGCCATCTATAATGTTAATTGTTATACTCACACTTTCCTATCTACTGAAGTTACTTTTGAAGTAACACCCTGGTATCTACTGAAAATTGTTTTTATACTCACACCTGATATCTACAGTAGATAGTTTTTATTCGCATCCTGCTATCTATTGTAATTTATACTCACTTAAGTAGAGATTAAAGTGCGACAGGGTCGGAAATCTACTGTAGATAGTTTTATGCTCACACTTTGCTATCTACTGTAGATTCTTTTATACTCACACCATGCAATCTACTGTAGCTCCTTTTATACTCACGCAAAATGCCGTCTTTTGCACTATACTGTGTTAATAGGTCGAACGTCTTTGCTATTGACGTACGTTCAAATCCGTCATCATTGCAAATACAGGTAGCTACCAAAATGCCATCTTTTACACTACAGTGCGTTAATAGGTTCAACGTACGACTCGTATTTGCTATTGACGTACGTTCCAATCCGTTATCATTGCAAATACAGGTAGCTAGCCAAATGCCACCTTTTGCACTACATTGTGTAAATAGGTCGAACGTTTTTTTCCTTTTAAAGCCTTTGAACTTTGACCTCTGGGGTTGCAGCTACCATAGGATACATCTGGGGCCATGGGCCAACATTTTACCAAGTATGAACCCTGAGGGCGCTGTGGTTCTTGAGCTAGAGCTGTTTGAAATTTTACACATATTGGTCCCTGTAGCCCATGACCTTTGACCTCTGCCGTCGGGGCTACCCCAGGAAATTTCTTGGGGTCATGGGCCATCATTATACCAAGTATGGGCCCCGAGCCTACTTTAGATATTGTGCAAAGTTATTGCGAATATTCGCAATAACATTGCGAATATTCGCAATAATTATTGCGAATATTCGCAATAACATTGCGAATATTTGCAATAACATTGCGAATATTCGCAATAATTATTGCGAATATTCGCAATAATTATTGCGAATATTCGCAATAATGTATGGGTGGCCGATAGCAACAAAACACGTCTAAAATTATACGCCTGATCAAGATGCAATCTTGGACGTCCAAAATTTCGCGGCAGACATAAATCGACGAATCACAGTGTCAGAAATCTACTGTAGATAGTTTTATACTCACACTTTGCTATCTACTGTAGATTCTTTTATACTCCCACCATGCAATCTACTGTAGCTCCTTTTATACTCACACCCCGCTATCTATAATGTTAATTGTTATACTCACACTTTCCTATCTACTGAAGTTACTTTTGAAGTAACACCCTGGTATCTACTGAAAATTGTTTTTATCCTCACACCTGATATCTACAGTAGATAGTTTTTATTCGCATCCTGCTATCTATTGTAATTTATACTCACTTAAGTAGAGATTAAAGTGCGACAGGGTCGGAAATCTACTGTAGATAGTTTTATGCTCACACTTTGCTATCTACTGTAGATTCTTTTATACTCACACCATGCAATCTACTGTAGCTCCTTTTATACTCACGCAAAATGCCGTCTTTTGCACTATACTGTGTTAATAGGTCGAACGTCTTTGCTATTGACGTACGTTCAAATCCGTCATCATTGCAAATACAGGTAGCTACCAAAATGCCATCTTTTACACTACAGTGCGTTAATAGGTTCAACGTACGACCTGTATTTGCTATTGACGTACGTTCCAATCCGTTATCATTGCAAATACAGGTAGCTAGCCAAATGCCACCTTTTGCACTACATTGTGTAAATAGGTCGAACGTTTTTTGCCTTTTAAAGCCTTTGAACTTTGACCTCTGGGGTTGCAGCTACCATAGGATACATCTGGGGCCATGGGCCAACATTTTACCAAGTATGAACCCTGAGGGCGCTGTGGTTCTTGAGCTAGAGCTGTTTGAAATTTTACACATATTGGTCCCTGTAGCCCATGACCTTTGACCTCTGCCGTCGGGGCTACCCCAGGAAATTTCTTGGGGTCATGGGCCATCATTATACCAAGTATGGGCCCTGAGCCTACTTTAGATATTGTGCAAAGTTATTGCGAATATTCGCAATAACATTGCGAATATTCGCAATAACATTGCGAATATTCGCAATAATTATTGCGAATATTCGCAATAACATTGCGAATATTCGCAATAACATTGCGAATATTCGCAATAATTATTGCGAATATTCGCAATAATTATTGCGAATATTCGCAATAATGTATGGGTGGCCGATAGCAACAAAACACGTCTAAAATTATACGCCTGATCAAGATGCAATCTTGGACGTCCAAAATTTCGCGGCAGACATAAATCGACGAATCACAGTGTCAGAAATCTACTGTAGATAGTTTTATACTCACACTTTGCTATCTACTGTAGATTCTTTTTATACTCCCACCATGCAATCTACTGTAGCTCCTTTTATACTCACACCCCGCTATCTATAATGTTAATTGTTATACTCACACTTTCCTATCTACTGAAGTTACTTTTGAAGTAACACCCTGGTATCTACTGAAAATTGTTTTTATACTCACACCTGATATCTACAGTAGATAGTTTTTATTCGCATCCTGCTATCTATTGTAATTTATACTCACTTAAGTAGAGATTAAAGTGCGACAGGGTCGGAAATCTACTGTAGATAGTTTTATGCTCACACTTTGCTATCTACTGTAGATTCTTTTATACTCACACCATGCAATCTACTGTAGCTCCTTTTATACTCACGCAAAATGCCGTCTTTTGCACTATACTGTGTTAATAGGTCGAACGTCTTTGCTATTGACGTACGTTCAAATCCGTCATCATTGCAAATACAGGTAGCTACCAAAATGCCATCTTTTACACTACAGTGCGTTAATAGGTTCAACGTACGACTCGTATTTGCTATTGACGTACGTTCCAATCCGTTATCATTGCAAATACAGGTAGCTAGCCAAATGCCACCTTTTGCACTACACTGTGTAAATAGGTCGAACGTTTTTTGCCTTTTAAAGCCTTTGAACTTTGACCTCTGGGGTTGCAGCTACCATAGGATACATCTGGGGCCATGGGCCAACATTTTACCAAGTATGAACCCTGAGGGCGCTGTGGTTCTTGAGCTAGAGCTGTTTCAAATTTTACACATATTGGTCCCTGTAGCCCATGACCTTTGACCTCTGCCGTCGGGGCTACCCCAGGAAATTTCTAGGGGTCATGGGCCATCATTATACCAAGTATGGGCCCCGAGCCTACTTTAGATATTGTGCAAAGTTATTGCGAATATTCGCAATAACATTGCGAATATTCGCAATAATTATTGCGAATATTCGCAATAACATTGCGAATATTCGCAATAACATTGCGAATATTCGCAATAATTATTGCGAATATTCGCAATAATTATTGCGAATATTCGCAATAATGTATGGGTGGCCGATAGCAACAAAACACGTCTAAAATTATACGCCTGATCAAGATGCAATCTTGGACGTCCAAAAATTTCGCGGCAGACATAAATCGACGAATCACAGTGTCAGAAATCTACTGTAGATAGTTTTATACTCACACTTTGCTATCTACTGTAGATTCTGTTATACTCCCACCATGCAATCTACTGTAGCTCCTTTTATACTCACACCCCGCTATCTATAATGTTAATTGTTATACTCACACTTTCCTATCTACTGAAGTTACGTTTGAAGTAACACCCTGGTATCTACTGAAAATTGTTTTTATACTCACACCTGATATCTACAGTAGATAGTTTTTTTTCGCATCCTGCTATCTATTGTAGATAGTTTTATACTCACTTAAGTAGAGATTAAAGTGTGAATAAAAACTTCATCAGTAGATATCAGGGTGTGAGTATGAAAGTATCTATAGTTCTATAGTAGATATCAGAGTGCGAAAATAAAAGTATCTTCAGTAGAAAGCAGGATGCGATTATAAAACTATCTGCAGTAGATAGCAGAATGTGAGTATCAAACTTCTAAAGTAGATAGTAAAGTGTGAATATCAACTATTAACAGTAGATATACGGTTGTGAGTATAAAATTATCTACAACCAGATTTCGCGGTTCTCGGGTTGGGTGGTTCTCGTGACAGGACTATCTCTAATTACCCAACACCCGTTACCCATATAGGCCTACCTACCCTGACCTTTGAAACTACTATGATAATATACGTCTACTGTATGGCTTCTGTAGGCCTACGTGTGCCGTATTGAAATTGGGGAAAATAGGCCTCCGATGAGATGCACCTGCACGGTTAACCACACTGTTTGCAATGTTTGCCGATGCTCGCACTCCGCCCGTCGGTACCCTGCGCTGTAGTTGAAAGCCATCATATATAATATGTGGTTTTCTCCTTCATGATCTGCTTTATTCCTGGTTATAAGCCATCTTCCTTGTATGTGCCGCCCCATAAGCCACCTTAGGGCCTTTTATGTAGTGCCGCCCACAAGCCACCCTCCTTCTATGTTTCACGACGGAGGCCCATTACAGTAACACAGCGTGATATACCGTTTTCCACTCCCTCTTTTCTCCTGGTTAAAAAACAACGTGCCGCCATTGATATGCGACTGACAAGCGTTTTCTCTCCTCCCTCCCTCTACTTTTGTCCTGGTTACAAGTCGCCCTCCTTGTATGTGCCGCCTCACAGGCCGCCCTTCTTCACCAGCTTTCACCTATATTTATAACGCCTGTTGTATTTTTCCACCGCCCCTTTCTCTTGGTTACAAGCCAACATGTGCGGCCCTATAAATAGGTGGCTGATAAGCTTTTTCTCTTCACCTCTTACTTTTTTCCTTGTTACAAGCCGCCTTCCTTGTACATGTATGTGCCGCCCAAAAGCCCCCATACTTCTGTGTGCTGCCCCACAAGCCACCCTCCTTGTAGTGCAGGCCCATAGTTAAAACGTGTGATCTATCTTTTCCTTCCTAGTATGTGCCGCCCGTCACAAGCCGCCCTCCTTGTTATAGGTCACCCTGTAGGCATATTACGGTATAGTTATAACGCTTGTTGTACTTTTCCATCCCCTCTTTTCTCTTGGTTATAAGTTTACCATGTGCCGCCCTTTATGGGTGACTGACACGCGTTTTTTCACAAGCCAGCCTCCTTGTACCGCTCTTCTTGTGAGTGCACACCATGTAAATACAAGTCTCCTACACCCTGGGAGGAAAAATCAGTGTTCAACGAGGAATCGTGCCAAAACGACTAAATTAAATACATTAGAAAAGGCTTAAAACCCAACTATTAGTATTAGGCCCTGATTCATATTTAATCCTCATTTAGGCCTTGACTAAACTTTCAAAATGTGTTACATTTCAGAAACACCAAGCTATTCGTAAGGTGGCGTAGGCTGCATGGGCTATAGGGTGATCTAGTCGGCATTTTTCTGGGAAAAATGCTGGACTCCATATATAATTTCTACAATGGATGTCTTCATCTGACCTTCAACTTGCAGAAAGGGTAAGTTTTGAAGAACTGAGTCGCTCTGGAGTCAGTGCACCCTTGTATGTCGCCCCATAAGCCGCCCTCCTTGTATGTGCCACCCTGTAGGCCTAATAGTGCTCTCTCTCTCCTATTATTGCCTGATTACACACCACCCTACTTAAATGTGACACCAATATAGGTGATATGCGTAATTTTCTTTCTTCTTTTTCTTCAGGGTTCATACTTGATAAAATATTGGCCCATGGCCCTAGATGTATCCTATGGTAGCCGCAACCCCAGAGGTAAAAGTTCACAGGCTTTAAAAGCAAAAAACGTTCGACCTATTTACACAGTGTAGTGCAAAAGATGGCAATTGGGTAGTACCTGTATTTGCAATGATAACGGATTGGAACGTACGCCAATAGTAAACACGTTCAACCTATTAACGCAGTGTAGTGCAAAAGATGGCATTTTGGTAGCTACCCTTATTTGCAATGATAACGGATTTGAACGTACGTCAATAACAAATACGTTGAACCTATTAACGCAGTGTAGTGCAAAAGATGGCATTTTGGTAGCTACCTGTATTTGCAATGATAACGGATTTGAACGTACGTCAATAGCAAATAGTTTGATACTCACACTTTTTGATCTACTGTAGATAGTTTTATAATTACGCCCTGCTTTCAACTGAAGATACTTTTATTCTCGCACTCTGATATCTACTATAGAACTATAGATACTATCATACTCACACCCTGATATCTACTGATGAAGTTTTATTCAATCTCTGCTTAAGTGAGTATAAAACTATCTACAATAGATAGCAGGATGCGAATAAAACTATCTACTGTAGATATCAGGTGTAGATACCAGAGTGTTACTACAAAAGTAACTTCAGTAGATCGGAAAGTGTGAGTATAACATTATAGATAGCGGGGTGTGAGTATAAAAAAAAAACAGTAGATTGCATGGTGTGAGTATAAAAGAATCTACAGTAGATAGCAAAGTGTGAGTATAAAACTATCTACAGTAGATTTCTGACCCCGTGATTCGTCGATTTATGTCTGCCGCGAAATTCTTGGACGTCCAAGATGCAATCTTGGACGTACATGGTTAGGCGTATAATTTTAGGCGTGTTTTGTTACTATCGGCCACCCATACATTATTGCGAATATTCGCATAATTATTGCGAATATTCGCAATAATTATTGCGAATATTCGTATGTTATTGCGAATATTCGCAATAACTTTGCGAATATTCGCAATGATTTTGCAAATATTTCAATAGCTTTTCTCAAGATCTAAAGTAGGCTTGGGGTCCATACGTGGTATAATGATGACCCATGACCCCTAGAAATTTCCTGGGGTAGCCCCGACCCCAGAGGTTAAAGGTAATGGGCTACAGGGACCAATATGGGTAAAATTTCAAACAGCTCTAGCTCAAGAACTACAGCGCCCTCAGGGTTCATACTGGGTAAAATGTTGCCCCATGGCCCCAGATGTATCCTATGGTAGACGCAACCCCAGAGGTCAAAGTTCACAGGCTTTAAAAGGCAAAAAACGTTCGACCTATTTACACAGTGTAGTGCAAAAGGTGGCATTTGGCTAGCTACCTGTATGTGCAATGATAACGGATTGGAACGTACGTCATTAGTAAATACGTTCGACCTATGAACGCAGTGTCGGGCGCAGTGTAGTGCAAAAGATGGTATTTTGGTAGCTACCTGTATTTGCAATGATAACGGATTGGAACGTACGTCAATAGCAAATACGTCTGACCTATTAACACAGTGCAGTGCAAAAGATGGCATTTTGGTAGCTACCTTTATTTGCAATGATAACGGATTGGAACGTACGTCAAGAGCAAATACGTTAGACCTATTGACACAGTGTAGTACTGGTAGCTATCTATATTAGCAAAGATAAAGGCTTAGAACGTACGTCTTGATATAAAACTTATATAAAATTCCCTTAAAAGGGGAATGTGTACGCATTTTGCTTTTCTTTCTTGGCGTCCAATTGGGCGCTTTTTTTATTTGAGGTGCTATGACCTTGAGATATAAGAAATGAAAGCTTATAACAAGGGCTTCCACATCGTGGTAATCAAGTTTTTGTTTGAAGGCAGGGCAAGGGGGGAGATAACGGATATTATATTCGTGTTTGCCTAAACACAACAGTGCTTTCTCGTTATCTTTCTTTTGTCTTTCACATCCTGCTATCTGATGTAGATAAATTTATAGTTATTACTTTTTATACTTCACCCTGATATCTACTGTAGATTATTTTTTATTAACATCCTGCTATCTGATTTACTCAGACCACACTATCTATAATTTTATACTCTCACTTTGCTATCTACTGAAGACATTTTTGTAGTTACACCCTGGTATCTACTGAAAATGGTTTTCATACTCACACCCTGATATCTGCTGTTGATAGTCTTTATTCACTCTTTACTATCTACTTTGGAAGTTTTACTCTCACAAGCCTGCTATCTACTGGAGATAGTTTATACTCACACTTTGCTATCTACTGTAGATAATTGTATTATCATACACTGATATCTACTGAAGATAGCCTAATTTAATCTCACACTCTGATATCTAGGCCTACTATAGATACTTTCATACGGTTGATAGTTTTATTCAAACTTCGCTTATACTCACAGCCTGCTATCTACTGAAGATACTTTTATTTTCAAACTCTAATATCTACTATAAATACTCACACCCTGATTTTTACTTGTTGGTAGTTTTATTCGCCCTTTGAAATCTACTTTAGAACGTTTTGTACTCATACCCTGCTATCTACTCTACATATTTTTATACGCACGCTTTGCTGTCTACTGTAGATATATTTACACTAACACCTTGTCATCTACTTAAGATTCTTTTATATACGCACACCCTGCCATGCATCTACTTAAGCTCGTTTTACACTCATACCCTGCTATCTTCTGAATATACTTTTATACTCACACTTTGCTATCTACTCTAGATAATTTTATAATCGCACCCTCATATCTACTGAAGATACTTTTATTCCCACACACTGATATCTGCTATATATAGGCCTACTATCATACTCATAACCTGATATCTACTGTTGATAGTTTTATTCACACTTTGCTATCTACTTTAGAAAGGTTTTTACTCACACACTATCTACTGTATATAGTTTTATGTTCACACTTTTGCACCAGCTATCTACTGTCGATAGTTTTATACTCAATAATTATTGCGAATATTCGCAATAATTATTGCGAATATTCGCAATAACATTGCGAATATTCGCAATAACATACGAATATTCGCAATAATTATTGCGAATATTCGCAATAATTATTGCGAATATTCGCAATAATCACACCACCAGTTTGATTATGTAGGCCTACTTATTAATGCAATCGGTGTTTCATGCTTCGGCGTCACGGTTCTATAACTTTATAGATAGTTTGATACTCACACTTTATTACCTACTGAAGATAGTTTTATACTTGCATGTTGCAATCTACTGAAGATACTTTTATTCTCAAACCCTGATATCTACTCTAGATATGTCATCTACATCAGATTCTTTAATACGCATACCCTGTCATCTACTTTAGCTCGTTTTACACTCATACCCTGCTATCTACTGAAGATACATTTATACTCAAACTTTGCTATCTACTCTAGATAGTTTTATAATTACGCCCTCTAATCTACTGAAGATACTTTTATACTCACAGCCAACTACTGAAGATACTTTTATTCTCAAACTCTAATATCTACTATAAATACTCACACCCTGATTTTTACTTGTTGGGAGTTTTATTCACCCTTTGAAATCTACTTTAGAACGTTTTGTACTCACACCCTGCTATCTACTCTACATATTTTTATACTCATGCTTTGCTGTCTACTGTAGATATATTTACACAGACACCTTGTCATCTACTTAAGATTCTTTTATACGCACACCCTGCCATCTACTTTAGCTCGTTTTACTCTCATACCCTGCTATCTTCTGAATATACTTTTATACTCACACTTTGCTATCTACTCTAGATAGTTTTATAATCACACCTACTATCTACTGAAGATACTTTTATTCCCACACACTGATATCTGCTATATATAGGCCTACTGTCATACTTATAACCTGATATCTACTGTTGATAGTTTTATTCATACTTTGCTATCTACTTTAGAAAGGTTTTTACTCACACACTATCTACTCTAGATAGTGGTATGTTCACACTTTGCACCAGCTATCTACTGTCGATAGTTTTATACTCAATAATTATTGCGAATATTCGCAATAATTATTGCGAATATTCGCAATAACATTGCGAATATTCGCAATAATATTGCGAATATTCGCAATAATTATTGCGAATATTTGCAATAACTATTGTCGCAATAATTATTGCGAATATTCGCAATAATTATTGCGAATATTCGCAATAATTATTGCGAATATTCGCAATAACATTGCGAATATTCGCAATTTCTTTGCGAATATTCGCAATAACATTGCGAATATTCGCAATAACATTGCGAATATTCGCAATAATATTGCGAATATTCGCAATAACATTGCGAATATTCGCAATACCCCTGCGAATCTGCGCAATAATTATTGCGAATATTCGCAATAATATTGCGAATATTCGCAATAATTATTGCGAATATTTAATAACATTGCGAATATTCGCAATAACATTGCGAATATTCGCAATAATATTGCGAATATTCGCAATAACATTGCGAATATTCGCAATAACATTGCGAATATTCGCAATAATTATTGCGAATATTCGCAATAATATTGCGAATATTCGCAATAACATTGCGAATATTCGCAATAACATTGCGAATATTCGCAATAATTATTGCGAATATTCGCAATAATCACACCACCAGTTTGATTATGTAGGCCTACTTATTAATGCAATCGGTGTTTCATGCTTCGGCGTCACGGTTCTATAACTTTATAGATAGTTTGATACTCACACTTTATTACCTACTGAAGATAGTTTTATACTTGCATGTTGCAATCTACTGAAGATACTTTTATTCTCATACCCTGATATCTACTCTAGATATGTCATCTACATCAGATTCTTTAATACGCATACCCTGTCATCTACTTTAGCTCGTTTTACACTCATACCCTGCTATCTACTGAAGATACATTTATACTCAAACTTTGCTATCTACTCTAGATAGTTTTATAATTACGCCCTCTAATCTACTGAAGATACTTTTATACTCACAACCAACTACTGAAGATACTTTTATTCTCAAACTCTAATATCTACTATAAATACTCACACCCCGATTTTTACTTGTTGGGAGTTTTATTCACCCTTTGAAATCTACTTTAGAACGTTTTGTACTCACACCCTGCTATCTACTCTACTTATTTTTATACTCATGCTTTGCTGTCTACTGTAGATATATTTACACAGACACCTTGTCATCTACTTAAGATTCTTTTATACGCACACCCTGCCATCTACTCTAGCTCGTTTTACACTCATACCCTGCTATCTTCTGAATATACTTTTATACTCACACTTTGCTATCTACTCTAGATAGTTTTATAATCACACCTACTATCTACTGAAGATACTTTTATTCCCACACACTGATATCTGCTATATATAGGCCTACTGTCATACTTATAACCTGATATCTACTGTTGATAGTTTTATTCATACTTTGCTATCTACTTTAGAAAGGTTTTTACTCACACACTATCTACTCTAGATAGTGGTATGTTCACACTTTGCACCAGCTATCTACTGTCGATAGTTTTATACTCAATAATTATTGCGAATATTCGCAATAATATTGCGAATATTCGCAATAATATTGCGAATATTCGCAATAACATTGCGAATATTCGCAATAACATTGCGAATATTCGCAATAATTATTGCGAATATTCGCAATAACATTGCGAATATTCGCAATAATATTGCGAATATTCGCAATAATTATTGCGAATATTCGCAATAACATTGCGAATATTCGCAATAACATTGCGAATATTCGCAATAACATTGCCCATATTCGCAACAACTATTGCGAATATTCGCAATAATCACACCACCAGTTTGATTATGTAGGCCTACTTATTAATGCAATCGGTGTTTCATGCTTCGGCGTCACGGTTCTATAACTTTATAGATAGTTTGATACTCACACTTTATTACCTACTGAAGATAGTTTTATACTTGCATGTTGCAATCTACTGAAGATACTTTTATTCTCATACCCTGATATCTACTCTAGATATGTCATCTACATCAGATTCTTTAATACGCATACCCTGTCATCTACTTTAGCTCGTTTTACACTCATACCCTGCTATCTACTGAAGATACATTTATACTCAAACTTTGCTATCTACTCTAGATAGTTTTATAATTACGCCCTCTAATCTACTGAAGATACTTTTATACTCACAGCCAACTACTGAAGATACTTTTATTCTCAAACTCTAATATCTACTATAAATACTCACACCCCGATTTTTACTTGTTGGGAGTTTTATTCACCCTTTGAAATCTACTTTAGAACGTTTTGTACTCACACCCTGCTATCTACTCTACATATTTTTATACTCATGCTTTGCTGTCTACTGTAGATATATTTACACAGACACCTTGTCATCTACTTAAGATTCTTTTATACGCACACCCTGCGATCTACTTTAGCTCGTTTTACACTCATACCCTGCTATCTTCTGAATATACTTTTATACTCACACTTTGCTATCTACTCTAGATAGTTTTATAATCACACCTACTATCTACTGAAGATACTTTTATTCCCACACACTGATATCTGCTATATATAGGCCTACTGTCATACTTATAACCTGATATCTACTGTTGATAGTTTTATTCATACTTTGCTATCTACTTTAGAAAGGTTTTTACTCACACACTATCTACTCTAGATAGTGGTATGTTCACACTTTGCACCAGCTATCTACTGTCGATAGTTTTATACTCAATAATTGTTGCGAATATTCGCAATAATTATTGCGAATATTCGCAATAATTATTGCGAATATTCGTAATAACATTGCGAATATTCGCAATAACATTGCGAATATTCGCAATAATTATTGCGAATATTCGCAATAACATTGCGAATATTCGCAATAACATTGCGAATATTCGCAATAATTATTGCGAATATTCGCAATAATATTTCTAATTTTTTTTTTTTTTTTTTTTTTTTTTTTGGCACTAATATGCTTCCGTACCGCCCGACCACCTATAAAAAGAGTGAGTTATATTTAAGTTTTGCATGTTTTTATATAAATTATTAAATGTATTTCACTTTCCACTAACATTATGTCATTGTACATGTAGCAACACTAATTATCTTCTTCCGACTGATGAGATTTTGAAGGGAATTATTTAGAGAATAAAGGTAATTTTAGCCGCTGTCGTGCATCTATCGTCTCATATAACACGGAAGAAATCATTGTTTTACGCCAAAAATAATGATGTCGCGTGTTATACGGTATATGAGACGATAGATGCACGACAGCGGCTAAAAACAATACCTTTATTCTCATTCTTAAAAACTTCAATTCAAATAAATATATTAATCATAAGTATACCAAATTCTAATCACATTAAATCCTACATTTTACAAGGAATTACCTAGGCTTAGAATCGATCAGTCCCGTTGTTTCTGTACCTCCGATTGGTTCTCGCGTCGACACGCACGCGCTAAAATGTGATATCGTGTCTTATCATTCAGTAGACATGAATAACGACATTTCATTGGTTAATAGCCAAATAATATAATTTCGTATTGTTCAGCGTTCATAAATTACCGTACAATATATAGCCGTATTATTCAGCTCTTAATCAGTACCGGCAATTAACGGGCCTGCATACTCGCGTTGTATTGTACACTGTGCTGTTCGCGTACGCGGTAGAGACGGCAATTACGCGCTACCTCGCGTCGCGTACTAAGTGTGCGTCACGCGTTGGCAATGGCGCGCTGTATTACATGGCTTGGCGGTATTGCATGACAGCTGTAAAGCATACTTGGAAGAGTTTGGAGTAGGCCTATAACTTGATAATTTTATGATTGTGGTATTATTTAATTATTTATTTATTTATTTATTTATTTATTTATTTATTTATTTATTTATTTATTTATTTATTTATTTATTTATTTATTTATTTATTTATTTATTTATTTATTTATTTATTTATTTATTTATGTTAAATTCATGTCTACTGAATGATAAATTCGTTACCCCCTGTCTGTTCATATGCAATACGAAAAATATCACTGGTTTTGAGGTCGTATCACCAGTGATATTTTTCGTATTGCATGAACAAACAGGGGATAACTAATAATATCACACGGGTAAGAACCAATAAGATTCCCGATAAGATTGCAAGAACATTCTTAAATGTTTAAGAAAGTGTAATACTGGTTTCATACTACCCTGCCGCTTGCCGCTGAGCGGCGTGGCGCACGCAGCGGCAAGTGGCATGAAAGTATGATGGGCGCTAAACTAATGTTGGAAATTAGATATATGACCGCATGCTGTATTTCAAATAAAAGTTTTTGTAGAAATTCGCCAGGTTTCTCAACTGATCATTTAACGTCAGTTGTCAGTCTGTATGATACTATAATAATGACCTCAGCCAATATCACTCAAAGAGGCATGATACGGGCAACTAATGACCGCAGCCTATTTATTTCATAATCAATCAAAGAGATACGGGACAACCTATTTTTAGTTGCAAACTCTCTGCAATTGCATCAGCAGACAGTCAAGGTCTGCTTGTTCTCGGTTAACAAGGGCGGTCTTTAGTGAACGGCTCTTTTCAGAGTCACCAAAATCTTTTACATTAGCAGACAGGCAAGGTCTGCTTGTTCCCTGTTGACAAGAGGTAGTCTTCAGTGAACGGTTCAAAGGGGCAGAGTAACCAGCACATTTTCTTTTCTCTTGTACATGAAGCAAATCATTGGAATCTTCATAATACCGCGCCAAGGACGAGACCAAAATATAGGGTAGGCCTATGATAGGCTTATGATATGATATGATATGATATGATATGATATGATATGATATGATATGATATGATATGATATGATATGATATGATATATGATATGATATTAAAATACCTTGTGACTTGCTTCACGTAAAACAGGACAGTGTTGGTTACTCACGTTGACTACACTTACCTTTGTCCCAAAACCGTGGAATGGCCCATAAGCAGAATATTGTAAAATATTGCCAAAATTTTAGGTGACGTTATACATGTTATAAAGTAGATTGATAAAGTGAAGGTATATAAGGAGAGGAAGAATAACAATATGCTTATCATGAACTGAGACGAGGGGTACCTATAATCTTAACTATCTTTTCAACTTTATACTACAAAACTATGCAAATTCTTCTAAACCAAACCAAATGTTACTCACTATTTTGACGGTTTCGCTTTTCATAGACAAAAAGTATCATCAGCATTATCAAAATATTGATCACATCTTCCAGTTGGACGAATTCAGATGTGATCGCCCAATTATTCTGATGATGCTTTTCGTCCATGAGAAGCGAAACCCTCAAACTATCCAGTAAAATTAGGTTTTGTTTAGAAGAATGTGTATAGGCATATTTATTGATCTTCAAACTTGAATCTATTCAGTGACTCATGGATTGACTTTTTGGATTTCGTAGCTCTCAAAGACCCCCTATATTTGACCAAAATAGAGCTCCGAAAGACCCTTGATTTTGATCATTTCAGCTCTAAAAGACCTCAAAATTGCTCATTCCTCATATTTCTGGGTTTTTTTTCTCAGGCGATTTTCAACCAAAAAGCCAAGAAAGACCTTTGATTTTACTTGTTCGCAGCTCCAAAAGACCCCCTTTTTACCGGTACGTCGTCAGCTCCCAAAGACCCACCACATCAAAATTCCGGGAACATACCCACCAAAATTTTGATGCTCCCCCAGGGTTGGCAAGACTTGTTCCCATCGTGGAAGATCGGAGATACACAACACTGAAAAAGTCTGAACAATCAAGCTTACCTTTTAGAAATGGATCAACATCCCCAGCAGGTACAACATGCAAAGTCGCTGCATTCCCACCATCCTTCACTCTAGCAACCATTGTCACTTGAGGTCCATTTTGCGGAACATCTTCATTTTGGGCATCTGCTCCAATTAGATCGTCTGTATCTAAGGACACATCTGCGTTTTTGCTGGTGGACAATTTCTTACCACCGAACCACGGGAAATGGAATCCACCCTCGGTACTTTTCTTCTTTTTATCTCCAACATTCGCGTCAATATTACCCGTCGTTTTTACGTCTACATTTGCTGTGGGAGCTTTTGCTTTGCTGTTATCATCTACCTGTTCAGTTCCAGGCTGATCAATGTCCAAATTCACTTTAGCAGAACCCGATGGAGCTTTTACTTCCACGTCATTGGGCCGTACCTCGCCACCAGGAGGAACGACCTCCGTATCACCCCCATCACCATCAACACGATTAGTGAGTGGCACTGACAATTCTACCCCTTTTGGGCTTAAATCCCTTCTTCCTGATTCTCCTGTATCTAAATCAATATCACCTTTCAGAGATCCATGTGCTTCCCCATCTCCCTTAATACCCAAATCCCCATCTCCATCAGTATCGTCAACATCCTTATCTTCTTCTGGTATATCAGAGTCATCGGGCATGTCTCCAAGATCTAACTTCGGCACATCAAGGTCTCCGTCATCATCGTCCTCTAACTCCAGACCGAAATTTATGTTACCACCTGAACTATCTTTCCCACCAGCCTCTTCAATAGCATGTATTGTTTGCGCTATCTCTTCCAACAGCGCTGATGTATAGCTATCGTCAGCTGCTACATCAACAGCAACATCAACATCAACGCCACCTGCAAGGAGAGCATTTGAATTAGCATCAACCTTTTCCTTGTCAGCAGTTTTATCAAGATCAAGATCAGGTGGATGTTCCTCTGCAATGAAGCCGGTATTGGAATGTATTCCAGCCGGTTTCACTTCGATGGCATCCATGGCATTTATTTCGTTGCTGGTTTGGTCTTCGATGACGAAAGAATCGAGAACTTCTGTAGAATTAGAAATAAAGATATAAACGAAGCGATTAGCAATTATTTAGATACATCGCTGACTTTGTAAAGTGTGCCTATTTTAGAATATTTCAATTCTGAGGTATAAAGGTACATTCAAAAAGTCTCCGGCAATCACAACATTATGCCTTATATGTTAGGAAAATTATTATCTAGGACGAATCAAATGATTTTATTTTAGACAAACTGTATTTACCATGAAAACGAATAAATACAGCCGTGTCTCAACACGCGATATTCAAAATTCCCGGGCGCCGAAATTATCTGGTGCAATGACGTCCCAGTAATACAATGAAGGTTGGCGACAGTTGAGCACAAATAACCATGACGTCATTGCCCCAGACAATTTCGGCGCGGAAATTTTGAATATCACGTGCATGTTGTTTTTATGGTCAATACGAGCTTGTTTTGAGCTTGTTATGATTGCCGGAGACTTCCTTAACATACCAGTCAGTGCTTTTTATCAATGAAATCAGTGTGCATTACGCAACAATGGCAACATATATCGTGAAAGAAGTTGACACCTATAATTGAAGACCGAATTTAAAAAAAAGATAGTTTGCGTCTGACGTCAGGGCAAAGGCGCGGCGTGATTGGTTGCTGACCTGCGAAGTAGAACATTTTTGGTCTGGTTGACAGAACGTCATACACAAACTAGTTTTTTTAATTCGGTCTTCAATTGTATAATATTTCTGATACACAAGAATTGGACTCGGACCATTTGCTATGATTCCAGAAGCTACATGTTACACACTTTACAACTTTTCAAATCACGCAGAATAAACCTCCTCACGTAAGTATTTTTTGATTTTGATTTAAACTTTTGATCCAAACACAAGGAATTTATTCCTACCTCGGAATTTTCAGATGGTCCACCATCTGAAAATTCCGAGGTAGGAATAAATTCCTTGTGTTTGGATCAAAAGTTTAAATCAAAATCATGATTTATACCAACACAGATGAACTTTCATGAACGTAAGTATTTTTTGTTTCATGTGCAAAAGAATGAACTTTTAAGGTTTATGCACATAACAATTAACTCTTCTGGCAAATATTTTATGGGCAGGTACAAGATATGTCCCTTAAGGAGGGTAGCCAAATGTTATGTCATGTATGTTAGTACGTATATGTATTAAATATTATTAAGACTGCCACGGTCACCACTCCTTTAAATGGTCGTAATAATTGTTAGTATACCAGTATAAAGCAATACACTTGATATGAACTTGTTAAGCTGTAGTACGATGTTCTTGTTAAAGTGGGATTTGAGGCATTTTCTTGTAATTAGGAAAAGCTCTGAGCATGTTCTCAACAGATTAATTCGAAGCAAAAATCTGCAAACATTTATGTATTGATTTTGAACAAAATATTGAAAAAATTTGTAGAATTATTAATAAGCCTTTCCAGTTATTTTTGCTCATTAACTTTATAGATTATCGATAAAAACAATAAGATACACAGAAAATATAAATTGATGTATAGAGGTTATCCATATTTTACTTAAGAACTACCTAAAGAGGACACTGTATACGTGCACCGTTATTTTTCATTCATACTATGGTTATTATGATACTTATCAAGAGAGGACTCTCTTTATGTTACTGTAAGATTTGAGTTCGCTCCCGTTTCGTACATTGAGCCCAGTGGATCGATTTCCGAAAATAATGACACAACATCCAATGGGGGAGTAACATAAGACATATAAACAAAGTTAAAAACCCGACGTTTCGAAAAGACAAAACTTTTCTTTCTCAAGGGATAAAATAAGAGACCTGCTCTCAGTATAGTGGAGACCAGCCTTTAGTTGGGTAGCCGTCGACTACAATGCACCCAAAATGTGAAATGATTCGGCCTTGGCGGAAATTTTAAACTGCATTCCATCACCCGTTTTACACCTCCCACGAAAACACAGGTAGACAACAGAATGATAAAGTTTACAACACAATAGGCTCTATAGTTCCCTTCGGCAAAACACACAGCTTCTACATGGTCTATTCGCTCTTTAAGTGACATAATAATCGGATTAACTACACCATATCAAACGCTACAAATGGATGTACTTGCGAACAAAAGGACTATGTATGAATAGATGCGACGGGATTACCTCTATTGTATATATTATTCTATTAACCCTCCTCGTCCTTGCATCTTCTCTAGGTGTTAGGCGGCTTTTATTTGCACAATGGGGCGCTCAAAACACCAGGTTGGTGCTAGCGGCTACCCAAAGATGGCCGACCAAATCCTGACCATGACTTGCCTCGTTGGATTCGTCTATATTAATTGCATTTAATACACATCACCTGAATATATTGGATGAAAACTTTAATTCAACACAATTGTGGAAATTTATTTGATTTTATTAAACTAAATAACTCAAGATTAATCAGATCAGTTAATTGTGGGTCAGGAGATCCCATTATCCCAGTGCTACCAATTCAGGGTCGAGCCGTCGGCGACTAAACCGTCACACTCATCAATTGACCTTAGGAACATACAACGGAAGGACCCTTTTGAGTGATGATCGATTGTGCGAAGACAACATAAAATGGGACATCATTTGACTCGGCTTTATATGATCTTCAAAGCGAGAATACAATATACTACAGAGGCACAGAGAAGGGTGGCGCTAATGGAGTAGGATTCATCATTTAGAAAGACCTCACAGCTAATGTCTTAAGCTATAAGAGCACATCTGATAGAGTGGCATCAAGTTATCAAACCAATAGAAACTGAGAATCATCCACATCTATAATATGCCAACCATAAGCCATGGAGATGACGCAGTTGATGAAGTATATGAAGAAATCAATGGCCTTCTCAACCAAGACAAAGCAAGCCATACAATCATAATAGAAGATTTTAATGCCAAGGTGGGAACCCAGAGAGTTGGAGAGCAGGTAGAATTGGCGAATTTAATTAAAGGAATGACCCGAGGAGACAAACTTCTAGACTTTGCTGTCAACAAAGGATTTAGAATCATGAACACATTCTTTAAGAAGAAACCCTCTCGGAAGTGGACATGGCGAAGTCCAAAATGGCCCAACCAAGAATGAAATTGACTTTATCGTCTCAGACAAGCAACACATTGTCACTGATGTATATATGTTCTCAACAAATTCAACACAGGCAGTGCCCACGGATTAGTAAGAGTTAAGATCCGCATTAACTGGAAAGAGCCAAGCTAATGCGCAAGAAGACAGCCAATTTGAACCTAGACAAGCTACATCAACATTCACTAGAGTCCCAGGTAGCCTACAGAACAAGTTTGATGCACTGGATGATACAATGAAGGAGTGTGATCTTACTGAAAAATCCAAAGCCATAGCAGAAACAATCAATAGCTATGTCAGGGAAATAGCTGGAAAGGAAGTGGAAAAGAAGGAAGACAAACTCTCAGAAACCACACTAAAGCTTTTCAAGAAGAGGAGGGAACCAACATTAAAAAAATAGAGTGCTCGAAGAACTAGAGTTCCAGTTAGCCCTACAGAACAATGATACAATGAAGGAGTGTGATCTTACTGAAAAATCCAAAGCCATAGCAGAAACAATCAATAGCTATGCCAGAGAAGTATCTAGAAAGAGGAGGATGGGGGAAGTAATAACAGACCGGGATGGAATTGTATCCTGAGTTGAACATTTTTACCAGGACCTCTACAGCAGCAAGATTCCATTAGAAGGCCCACATTTAGTCTCTACCAGCGATCCCAATATACCACCCATCAATGCAGATGAAGTAAGATCTGCCCTTAAGGATATGAAGAAAGGAAATGTACAAGGAGAGGATGAGATACTGATTGATGTGTTGAAGGAGGGAGGTGAAGTTGTAATTAGTAAGCTAGCTGATCTCTTGACACAGTGTATCCGAGAAGGCAAAATACCAGACAACTGGAGTAATGTAATTATCATCATGATCTAATTATCATCATGATCATCCTATAGGATGATCATGATGATAATTACATTACTCCAGTTGTCTGGTATACTTCATAAGTATACTTCATAAGAGAGGCAACATCACAGATCTAGGAAACTATCGTCCAATCAATCTTCTATGCAATGTTTATAAGCTTTTCACCAAAATCATCACCAATAGGCTCACTGCTACCTTGGACTTCAACCAGCCCCAAGAACAAGCCAGATTTAGAAGCGGATTCTCTACCACAGATCACCTACATGTAGTAAACCAGATCACAGAGAAAGCAAATGAATATCAGCAATAATTGTATTTGATTTTCATAGACTATGAGAAGGCTTTCGACAGCATTGAAATTCCAGCTGTACAACAGGCACTGGTTGACCAGGGAATCGAGAGCACAATGTCAACATATTCAAGGACATATACAGCAAATGAACAGCTACCATCCGGCTACACTCTGAGAGCAACAAAATCAACATTCACCGTGGGTTTGACACAGAGATACCATGTCACCAAAACTTTTCAATGCAGCTCTGGAAGCAATCGTACAAAGGCTTGACTGGGAAAAAGAAAGGGATCAACATCAGTGGGGAGAGGATAAGCCACCTTAGATATTTGCCGAAAACCCTGATGATCTGGAGTCTATGCGGCAAGCCCTCAACAATGGAAGTAACCAAGTGGGGCTGAAGATCAACATGAGCAAGACCAAAAGTATGTTCAACAGAGTTGTCATCAAGAAGCAAATCTACATTCACAAAACAGCACTAGAAGAAGCAGAAGAATATGTGTATGGGTCAAGTTGTCAAAATGAGCTACAACACTTTGACGAAGTTCGAAGGAGAGTAAGAGCAGGATGTCGATGGGGTGCTTTTGGAAACTTGAATGAGGTGATGCAGAGCAATATGCCATTATGTCTTAAGAAGAAAGTTTATAACCAGTGTGTCCTCCCAGCCATGACATATGGCTCAGAAACTTGGGCCATGACTGAGAGAATGGAGCAGAAGTTGAGAGTGGCTCAACACATCACAGTATGGAAAGGAGTATGCTAGGGATCACAAAAAGGGACAGAAAAACAAATGAGTGGATCAGAAGCATGACACAGTTCACCGATGTCATCATGTGAAACAAAAGATGTGGTCTTGGGCTGGTCACGTAGCTAGAACATCAGATGGACGATGGACCAAATTGGTTACAGAATGGATATCTAGAAATGGTACTAGGCACCAGGAAGACAAAAAAGTTAGATGGAGGGATGAAATTACTAAATTTCTTGATGTAACTTGGATGAGAAAGACGTGAAATAAATCAGAGTGGCGTCGGCGTTCACCCTGGAGTGGGTCGACGATGGCTTAGGATGATGATGATGGCGCCAAGATTATTTTATCATGCCCCATCTTAGACTTTTACAAGTCCCAACTTTATTATATTGTCATATGATTGGTCAATTTTCAACAAATCTTTAATGATTGACAGGTCTTACTAGTATATTCGAACCTACCGGGTGCAAATTACCCGACCGCAATTGAATGTACATAGTCGATATTTTTGGGGAGGGGGGTCACTGGATCGGAGTGGGAGCGTTTTGAGAACAAAGCGCAGTACTCAAATTTAAGAGTAACAGTAAAGGGAGCCCTCTCTTAATAGTATAAATTTGGGGAAATCAATAGTGTACTTTAGTTGGGAGCGCTATAGCCATGATAGCGGTGCATATGTAATTTCATTAAACAGACAGTGGTGTACGGGATCCGGGAATGATATAGAACAAGATTGAACGCAAAATAGAGTGAAAAATAAATTTAACACCAAATTACGACTATGGCATAGTCTACGATGCGACAAGAGGGCATGGGAGACCATGGGAGACCCCCCCCCAAAGGCCTGAGAGAGAAAAGAAGAGAGAGAGAAAAGAAAAACAGCAACAGCAACAACTTGTGCAACATATAAACAACAAATCACCGACAATCCCACTGTTTGGAGCAACAAAAAAAAAAAGATTTCCAAGATTAGCCCCTTGGCACCCGGAAAAATCCTCGCCATACTAGCTACAGAATTGTATGCAGTAGGTCTATGCACAACCACAGATATTGGAACACAATAGAGCCGGCCATCATGTCGAAAGACTTTGTATTCTGCATCATCGAGAGGAGAGGCCTATTGTCAACCTAAAGAATATTTCTGCTTGTACTTGTAGAATGAACCAAGGGTGTTCTACTGTTCTGTATCCCCTCTCCTTTTCTTTGTAGGTGTAGAAATTCTGGCATTTATAAAGACACTGAGAGCATTAAAATTCCCAAATTACTTTCTATACCAGTGCACATTGTGTTTCTTCACTTTCTTGCTTTAATTGTTTAATGGCCAATATTCAAAGCACATGGATGAATTCTTTTGCAGTTCAATCGTTGTACATTATTTAGCTGAAACCAGGCCCGTAGCCAGGGGGGTACCCACCCCCCACAAATGCCAAAGGCCCAAAAAGTCTCTCTTTTTTAACCCAAAAAGTCCCATTTGTGAGCGTAGCGAGCGAAAAAATAGAGGTTTTTTATGCCTTTTTGGTCCAAAAATTTCCAAATCCGCCCCACCAGTCCAACAAGGTCCAAATTTTGAAAAAAGGTCCACTTTTTTCAAAATCAGCACCCCCCCCCCCAAATAAATCCTGGCTACGGGCCTGGCTGAAACTGTTGGTATAGAAATGTACATCCTTTGATGCCAAGAACGTCTAAAAGTATAGCACTGACATAAGGAAGGTGGTTCGTCATGGTCATAGTATATAATATGCAAACACACGATTATGGCAAGCCAAGGGGGCCAAAAGCGTGGAACAGCTACGCGTAGCTTCTTTCTCGTTACGAGCAGCTGATTGACCAATCAAAATAGTCAAATTTAATCACGTGGTTGGGTCGTTAGCTGCGCGTAGTATAGTTATAGGTATCCTCTTTCACAATTATTATCTTGTAATAAATTTACGGAATTAGCATAGATAACGAACCGGTAAAGGAGGCCAAATCACAGCACGTTTCAAGAGAACATGTTGCTAATGCCTGGCTAAAATGACACAAAGCATATTTATTTAGTGTTTCCAAGTTTACACCGTGTTTAATAGCAAGTAAATTTATACTCGGGCTGTATTAGCGGTGCAGGGGATATGAAGGTCAAACAACAACTACTGATGTAAAGCGCTGTGTAAGTGTAAAGATATTGCAGGGAAAGCGATATCACATGCCACTGTGTAAATATGGAGAGAGTAAAATGGGTCATCAATTTTTTTCGGAACGGGGGGGTCCTAAATTTACAAAAGTCGGCGTCAATAAATTGCGGCCCTCACTATTTCGGCATCAAAATGTTATGAGCCCCGACACCCACCACCGATACACCGTACCCCCTAGACAGGCTAAAATTGTATTGAAATCAGTCTTTTGGAATACAATAAACACACTATCTGTAGTCATCTTGTGACTCCCTACATTTTGTCATTATCAATTTATGACCCCCCTCCCCTTATTTTTCTTTCCAAAAAAATATGACCCCCTATATTTGGGATCCCCTTCCGAAGAAAATGATAGCCCCTAAATATAGAACAATCATCATTCTGTTCAGATATTACTTTAATAGCACCTATACCATTTTTTGCTGATATACTACAGATATTTTCATTTACAAAAATTAACAACGTAATATTTGTGAGAGAGGATGTTTACATCAGCTCCACGTGTTTAAAACCGCGAATCTGATTGGTTAATAAGCTGCACGTAACGAGAAAGAAGCTGCGCGTAGCTAGTCCCACGTTCTGAGCCGCTTAGCTTGCCATACACGATGGACCACAATGGCATTATCCCAATGGTATAGTTCAATAACCTCAATAAACAAACATATTGCAAATTTTGACTTCAAGTTTCAGAGTATGAGTTTTTGTACCCAAAGTTTCAAAGGTCATTCAATGAATGTGCAAATGTATTGGGGTCAAAGAACCGTGACTTTATAGATGAGCAAGTTGTGGATCTTAGTGACACATGAGTTAAATAAACAAAGAGGGTGGGAGCAGCAGAACTAGGGTTACTATCGTAAGTTTATACAAACGAAGTTCTTGTTTTAAAATGACATGATATTATGAATGCAAGCAATGTTGACATCAAAGTTTGTCAAGTTGTAATCAAAAATGCTTCACGCGATCTCACCTATGACATGTTCAAACATCAATCACAATATGAAGACCTGAGTGCAAGAAAACCGTAAGTCCACTTGGCCCCTCAACATGTAGGCCTATACACTAAAGTTACGTATAGTTATTAGGGTTTTATAATGTTTAATACATGTTCCAGGGTTAAAACATCATGAAAGGTTGTAAAAGATTTGTATTGGCCC
Source organism: Amphiura filiformis (assembly GCF_039555335.1). NCBI lineage: Eukaryota > Metazoa > Echinodermata > Ophiuroidea > Amphilepidida > Amphiuridae > Amphiura > Amphiura filiformis. The sequence goes on from NW_027305495.1 coordinate 172,794, forward strand.
CTGAACATGTATAAAACATTACCAAACTAGCAGGCCCGTACGCAGGGGGGGGGGGGAGCGGTCTCAAAGTATACAAAAAGTCTCAAAATATCAGGGTTTTTACGTTTTTTTGGCCAAAAAAGGTCCAATATATACGAAACTATACGCAACTTTAGTGTATACATGTTGAGGGGCCAAGTGGACTTACGGTCTTCTTGCGCTCAGGTCTTCATATAGTCTGATTACAGATTCTATTGCTGAACATGTTTAGGCTACGCATTAATTTCCACGATCATAACGATAAGTATCGCAGATAATTTTTTTTTAAATTAAAACTGAACTGAAAATTAATAGGCCAGAGTACAATCATAATACGTTTGCTTTATCAGTTGGATATTAGTATAGCAAGTCTGTAAAAGCATATAAACCCTACACAAGGATCCACAACATGTTCATCTATCAGGGCACAGTTCTTTAACCATACATTTGTACATTCATTGAATGACCTTTGAAGATTTGGGTACAAAAACTCATACTCTGCAACTTGAGGTCAAATTCTGCACTATGATTATGTAATTGAGGTTATTAGACTATGCCATTGGGACGAGGCCATTGTGGTCCATAGTGCTATGGTAAAAGCATAGGCAAATAAATAAACTCATTGGTTGCTATTGGTAACGAGCATTGGGCTTCCACAATCCCTACGGGTCAAGTTCATGAGGTCAGCATACCTGCTTAATGGTTTACCTCATTCAGAAGTCATAACAATAATAAGAGACTGTATACAATTTAAATATATTAGTCGAAAATATTATGCCAATTTATCAGTTGTTGGCAGCAAATCTTTCTAGTGTGCAGTCACGTGCAGTAGCGTGGTTTGGTTTTTGAGCAGTGGACTTCGGTTATATACTAAATGCGCTTTTATACAGGGTGTCCCAAAAAAAAGAGGCCCCTCATTGCGCCCTATTTTTCTCCTATTTCTGAAATAAATTTTGATATGCAACGAAACCATCAATCGTTAGCTTTAATAAACCAAAACAATTACTTCAATCGGCTTAAAACTTTTGAAGATGTGCTCTTTTAAAGGAATGTACCCGTTTTTCACCCTGTCCACGGAGGAGGTTTGGCTATTTCAAGATTGAAAAGGACTGCACGTACCATGCATGAACATCAAACATTCCTCAATGATAACTTATAAAATAACTTTATTTAGGGAATGTGCTTTACCTACCGGTGGGTTTATGGGCTATAGATTTCGAGAGGGTCATTAATTTGTGGGTAAAATGGTTGCGGAATGGGACTTCATTTGCTTTACTTGCAATTACTTATATTTTTACTTGGTTATTTATGTCTTTTTGTTTTATTATGTTTCTTCCTTTGATGTTTCTTGCTTTTTTATTTACAACATAAGTAATTTCTCTTTCTAGGATAAAAGGTAGCCCTGAAAAGGACTTGTTTGGTTTATCCCTGATTCTTCTGAAGTGAGTTTACTGTGCTGCTCTGCCCACACCTGGTTGCCTCCTTGGCGAATACAGGTTTCAGCCCTGGTCCTCATTGCATTACTTGCGTTGCGTTCCATCCTTGTGCGCCCGATACTTGCGAATGCAGCAGTATTACGTTTGTGTAGCACTGGCTTCTGTGCTGTACTCTGATACCTGTATGATGATTTTCCAACTGTAGGATAGTAGCCGATAGTTCTCGGTGCTCGCTCCGCTCGCTATTCGAGAGGCGTCGCGGTTTGTGGAACGGGGCTAGTTCTACGTTTGTGAAGATCTTGGATTTTGCCTCAAAGGAAGAAATCAAGTGGTGTGAGCCTGTGTGAGGTCTGTTTGATCTTGCAGGCCACTCCACAGCATGACCCATCCCAACAATTCTGTTTGCTATCCGTGGACAGAGTGAAAAACGGGTACTTTTTTTTTTTTAAAGGGCATATCTTCAAAAGTTATGAGCCGATTGAAATAATTGTTTCGGTTTATGAAAGCTAACGAGTAAAGGCTTCTTTACATACCAAGTTACCAACATATACTTGATATACTTTTCTAAAATAGGAGAAAAAGAGGGCGCAATGAGGGGCCTCTTTTTGGGGGGACACCTTGTAAATGCACACGTGACCAGATGGCCAGCGCCATATTTGCATTACATCACTGTCAATCACTGAAATGGCGACCATTGAGGGAGTGGCTACAGTTGTGACCTTGTTTCGTGGCTAGCACTAGCAAGGAACATTGGCTGGAGGTTATATGCTAATTTGCAAGGATAAATCATGGATATCAAAGGATAAATAATAGATTACGTAACGCATTGTTCCTGTGATGCCGATTTAATTTACCCCCGGGCTCATGATTATTGCACAGCACCCCCCGCCCCCATGTACAAACATAACTTATTTGTGCTAATTTACTTCCGTGTAAAGTAAAACTTTTAAGCCGTTTGAACCAAACTGAACACAATTGACGTATACAATTACAATATAATATTACCACGACAATAATGTGTATGACGATCTACGACGAATTTATGTATTGTTTCTGATCGTAATTAGTAATACTTGTGCATGGGGTGTACGTGACTTTTAAACTAGTGGAAATGATTTTGGAAAACAAATGTAAACTAACAACGCACAAATTTCAACTCGCAGCTCGCAAATTTCAACTCGCAACTCGCGAATTTCAACTCGCAAATGCCAACTCGCAACTCGCAAATCAACACGCAACTACCCTTGGCAACTCGCAAATGCCAACTCGTAACTCGCAAATCAACACGCAACTAGCCCTACCCTTGGCAACTCGCAAATACCAACTGGCAACTCGCAAATCAACTCGCAACTGCCCTTGGCAACTCGCAAATTTCAACTCGCAACTTTTAACTGGCATGGCAACTCGAACTCGCAAAATACCTTTATTCTCTTCCAAGCGTGTTCCAAGTATAAGGGCCGTTTTGACCTTCTCAACCACAGCCACAAGGGAGGTGTTTATATAAAAATAGCATATTTTGAATCGGATATTAATAATATTTTTTACAATCTAGTATAAGGAATTTGACAACTTGTAAACATTTGAATAAAGAGAAAGAGTGAACGGGTCAAAAAGGTCGAATTTTATGAGTATCTGGGGTTCCTCTCTATGGATATTGGTGACAGAGATTATCTCTAGCTAGCTGGCCTGTAGCTAGTATCCCCATGGCAGTATTTGGTTATATTCGTGTCAGGTTTTGCAACACACAGGTGCGTTTTTGCTGAACCATGAAATGGTATCAGCTTATTGCCTATAACAGTGGATGTTACTTGCTTACTACGAGGGTCGTGCATTTATATTTAAATCACGGTTTCAGATATTTGCCAGAGAGATTCCCGTTTTTAAAAATGTTTGGGATTAGTCAGCAGAACTGGCAAAGAAACCTAATTTTCCACGTTTAGCTAATTAAGGGAATACTATTGTTGGCAATATCAAAAGAACGAAAAACCTTGTTTTTGCCCCGGTTACTGCCCCGGCCAGCGATTCCGAGAGCATAGCACTTAGGGTGATTGCGTCATCGCAGACCCTGGGCTTCACGCATGCGTAGTGGTTTTCATCGTGGTATTTATGGGTGTTAGGGTTAATGAAAAGAGTACGTGTTGCACAGTGTCGACGCCCTATACGATAAATATAAATTTAATACTCCGTTGGTGAGCGACGGGCGAGTGGTAGTGAGCGACAGGCGAGTGGTATTTCACTGAACGCAAGAAAAGGAGTTCTATCTGATTGGCTAGCAATTGATCGCTTAGGTCGCTCAGTAGTCAACTACAAACTCAAAATGGAGCAACGTATTCAATTCGATTGAAATCGATTATTCTATTATTGACGTAGATAAAGAGAGTGATAGTGTGTCAATAATGTACATTGTATTGCACCTGGTTTTACATGCATTCATTTATATAATTCTTTTCTCAAAGAGAATATTATCACAATTTTTACAGCGGATTTCAAATGTTTTACATCAAAATTGCAGTTAAACATATCCACAGCAAAATACCGGTCCTCACTAATTAGTTAATTTAATTTCCAGGTAGTTAAGGGATCTAAAATGAGCGTTTATTGGGTTTCGACAGTATTTTTGTGGGACATGAGAGCACCTCAGACCTATCGAATTGCATTCTGAATACGAAGCATCTCTTTCTGATATCAAATAATTTTCATTTTTGAAAATCACAATATAATACAAATTTTATGACAAATTATAAAAATTTGATATTTTTCAAATTGTTGATATATAACAGTCCTCGAAGTAAATTATATAAATCTAATGATATATTCTTAAAGTGTATGTAGCAGGGAGGAAAAGCCGACGGTCAATTGAAAATTTTGACCTTTCATATTGAAGATATGGATTTTTTCCCAAAAGACCTAATTTTTTTGGTGTTTTGGGAAAAAATCCGTATCTTCAATACGAAAGGTCAACATTTTCAATTGATGGTCGGCTTTTCATCCCACCTACATACACTTTAAGTATAAATCATCAGATTTATAAAGTTTACTTCAAGTACTGTTAAATATCAAAATATCAATTTTAATGATTTGCCATAAAATGTGCATTAAATTGCGAATTTCAAAAATCAAAATTATTTGATATCAGAATGACATTCTTCGTATTCAGAATGCAATTCGATATGTCTGATGTGCTCTAATGTCCCAAAATAAATACTGTCCAAACGTTCATACCCCAGCCCTTAATTTAAACGAAACCTGTGATTTACGTGACAACAAATAAAATTTTCTTGCAATAGAAATATCATAAATTATGGGATACTGATATGGTAGGCCGCAACCGCCACAACGTGGAGCTGCTACGCGTAGCTGACTTTTTGCTCCGTGGAGCCAAATTGACCAATCATGTTAGAGTTTTTCATTACTCGGAGGTAAAACTGACCAATCAAGTACGACTTACATTACGTGAAGCGAATTTATTCATTAAGAATTTGCCAGACGAGCTTCACGTAGTTGCAAGATATCCTCGGTCACGAAAGTCACGTAGTTTATGAAAAGTACGAACCGACTTATTATTAAGATGGACATGCACTCACAAGAAACTCATACAGTATTGTACACAACTATATAGCTAGGCAGAGTGGTGGTAAACCATGCACACAATTCTGCGATCTGCAGTGTATCGCCGGGAGCTGATTTGTACATCTTGCGCGGCGTGGCCTGCGGAATTCGACCTTCAGCAAACCAGTTCGGATTTACTTTATATACTAGTAGTAGGCCATACATACTGTAGTTACGGTACTGCCCGTTTTCCTATACACAATACTCAGTGCGCTCACCATTGACGCGTGACCTAGTGTATGTTAGAAGTATTATGCCATTGCCTAGTTGACGTCACTGTATAAAAAATACAACCAGCCAATATTTAAAGTATTCTCTGAAATTCTAGAAAATATAGTTTTGTAACATTTCCTAAATTTTTAGCTAATTTAGGTGTTTGGAAATATTGGTACTTTTGTGTTTTAGAAAGGATATGTAAACGACAGATAACACCAAAAAATATGAACAAATTATTTCTAAACCCTGTTAAGTCTGCAAACCATTATGCTTCTCATTTTCAAGAACGCTGGTTAACAATAAGCAGACTATTGTCTCATTTCGTAAACAAAAGACCAGACAGTATTGTTACCTTGCGTTCGCTTTATAATCATTCACCCAACTGAAACTATAATACCAGCTCATTGCTCATTGCACAGGTAAAACACAAGTGCAGTGTGTATTTAACCAGAGAAGATCTGATGTAACATTGAGTGTTATCTTGGTTTAATAGCTTTTAATGGGGTTTAAGTCCTTCAAAGGTCGTGGTGAATTCTACTGTAGACATGACTGCATCATGATTATTTTAAAGTCAACAACATTCAACAATATGATCACCGTGACAGTATGACAGTATCAGTACCGTGGGTGTCAGTGATCCTGGCCTGACACAGTAGACAAACAAACAAACACGCCACACACATGACACATGCATGCAAGGTAACATTGACTATACACTAATCAAACAATGGTATTGATCCTGTACAACTGTTTGTGGTTTATTTACATTCGATTCATTTAAAATCCACATAGTAAACATTAATTTTGGCAAGAGTTTTCTCTCTCTGGAACGAGGATGCATCAACTGGCTCCGCATAATGAATCTAACATGATTGGTCAATTTAGCTCCGCGAAGCGAAAAGTAAGCTACGCGTAGCAGCTCCACGTTGTGGCGGTTACGGCCAGCCATATCTGATCATGCGACAAAAAACATAGAATAGAAACAGTGTGGCAGACTCTCAAAATCTCTCATTGTATGCTTAGCCTGAGTCGCTCGGCCTATCTCGAATAAAATCACCATGCGTAGCTGTTGAAAAACGTGAGGATTCATAGTACTATCACGGCAATTTTTGACACTAAGATATAGGGACGACGATGGTGTGTGTTGGTCACACGAGACCTGTTTGAAGAGTATCGTTTTAGCCAAGGGTTAAATCCTTGTTTAGGGTGCTTTTCAAAAGTTGATTCTCGCGGATGGTGCACAGACCACAATGGGAATGACCCCCCCCCCCTTCCCCCGGGACTGCAAAGACAAATTACTGCATGCTTGTTGACAAATTTGCACAAAATCGCCTTTATCTCTCAGGCTGTTGGTGTGAACCATACCTCATTATTTGCCGCATTAGGATTTCAGTTGAGTCAAAGGCACGTTCACAGCTACCCAATATAGGAATGGGGTGCAACTAATTAGTCTCCGGTCCAAATAGGTAGTCGAATTCGGCAGGCGTGCAGACGTATAGGGTTGAAACAGGCACTGTCATTGGGTTAGTTTAGAGTTAGGATTAGCTTACACAAAATAATTGCATGAAGGTTGGACCCCCAGTAGCTTGATGAATCATAAGTTAGCTAAAGAGGGCTCAAACAAGATCAAAACGCTCATCAGAAAAGTTTCTAAGTTCTAAGAACCGAAATCTTATCGTGATCGAGATCGACCAGTAATGTGGGACCCATCACACCCGCCCATTTTTATGGAGCACTGGTAACTTATGCGTGGAATGGGCTATTCCAGAAAATAGATGCACACCCCCTATAGAGGACTTCGGATATCACGACTTTTTGTCCAGTCGTGACTGTTGGAAATCCAGACTTTTAGAGTGCCCAAAGGCAAAAAAATCCGGCAGAAAAATAGTTTAAAAAAGAAATCCTCAATATGAGAGCTCATTTTCAACATTTCCGTGATTTTTCCTTCATTTGATTGGATTTCGAAGCTTTTTCCAGTAACATTGGCAACTGGATTCCAGTCGTTTTCAGAAAGCAGACTTGGAAATCCGGACATTTCTTTGATTGAAAATTTACTCCTTAATAGGGGGTGCATGTGCACCTATTTTCTGGAATACAACGATCACGAAATGCCCTTTTAAAAAATGCAGTATTAGAAGTCTGCCAGACATGTAGGGTCTACATGCCAAATAAGGTAGGGTTTACTTTGATTTTGTCTTTGGTGCACATGCTTTGGTCAGTGAGTGTTTTACATACACAGTACTTCACATTATACTTTTGGGGGGAAGTTTTGGTACTTGATAAGAAAAAGAAAAGAAAAGAAAAAAAAAAAAAAACCTTTTCCCGACCGCTCGACCCAACTTCTGAAAGTGATCTAAGGACAAGAAAACTTTTTTTTTTTTTTTTTTGTGGGACCCATCCTACCCGCCCATTTTTATGGAGCACAGGTAGTGCGTAGAATACAACAACGAGGAACAAACTGACTCTGAACGCGTACAAAAAACTGGTTACCTTTAATTCCGTGCCATCGGAGATGTCGGTTCAGAAGTTTAAAAAATTGAATTGGTTAATATAAAAGGTTTGGTTGTGCAGGTGTGCGAAAAGCCAACTTTATACTGTTAAAAACTCTTTGTTGTTGGATTCGATATTTCAGTTGATTGATGTTAATTTGTGTATTTTATATATAGTGTATCTGTTTACTGTTATGTTTTATAAGATTCAGAAAAACTAAGCAATATCTAAAACCTACCTTTTCATTCTTTTGGCATCCAAGAACGAGGAGCCTCCGTATGAGTCATCCCACTCGTGCCACCAACAGTGACCAATGTCAACATCATTTAATACACCTTCACCAATTCTCTCCTCAAGTCTTGTACTATCCGCCTCTCTTCCCGTGTCTCCACAGACAGCAAACCCCGTCGTCACTTGAGCACCTGCCGTGGCACATGTAGTCGAATCCCGTTTTATCAAGCTCTCCTCCTTGACCCGTATTTGCCCTTAATATTTCAACATGAAAAGCAGGATGATTTATTTACGCGCATTTTGATACCCCATTTGTCCAATTTTGTTCAATATTAACAACACAGCATGCATATACAGATATATATATGCAGTGTTTTGAAAGAGAAAAATGCCCAAATAAGTTGCAGCTAATTGTATTGATTTGAAGTCAGCGCGAAGATAAATGAAGTATCAACTGTGTTGTAAATATTGAACGACATTTGACAAATGGGGTATCAAAGTGCGAGTAAATAAATCATCCTTCTCTCCACGTTGAATATTGTGAAAACATTAAGCATTAGTTCTGAAGTTATATGCGTATTTATATAAACAGTTGCGTTACTTTTTGGGCAATAATTCCACACAGGTTCCTCACTGCTCATTTCATCACTTTTCATCAATTCATTAGGCAGAGACGTCGTATTTAGCGTTATAGGTTCGGATGTGATAATCAAATAATACAAACCTAACGCTATTCCGACGCCATCCGCCACTGCCTAATGTTCGCCTTCCATTCCATGATCAATGTAATCATCCTCTGGTCCTTCTACTACATCTCCTTTATCACTTTTTTCTTAGGTATGTCCCTATTTCATATCATCTGACCCGGTTGCATCAGTCGCAGCAACAACACAATGAGCTACAATGGCTTTTCTTCTTTCCTGTTTACCACCAAATTTAGGAAACGACTAGGTGCAACCTCGTCTTTTCATCTCCCCTGATTTGCCACCTACGTGTGTAATAACGTGTCCTTCCAAAACCAACGCCTCATCCTCAGAAGATGACAACTTTTGAATTTTGATCATGTTTAAGTTGCTTTTGAGAATCACTTTCTTGCTCCAATCCAGCTCCAGCACCAATACCATGCGCGGCCACCATCTGCATCTTTTACTTCTGCACGTCCACCACTTTAAAGTTGAATACCCGGCCTAGATACCTCCATATCAGAAACAGGTTTTCTAGCGGAGGTCGACAAATGGCCGAGGAAGGGGAATTCCCCCTTATTGCTTCGTAATTTCCGGTAAGTCCCAGGCTACTTGACAGTTGTTTCAACGTTAGCAATAACATTTCCCCGAGTCCCCGACGAAGATGACAACGGAGACGCAGAATGTCTTCAATTTGACAGATATCGATGTCATTGTCTGTTGTTTATGTTTCAACTGAATTGAAGACACAAAACTTGAATGATAATCAAATTTTTAATGCTTGAAAAAACTGAAATTTATCTCATTTCAATAATCATACAACAAGTTCCCGTAGTACAAGTTCCATAATATTCCATACATATCCCCATATCTCGGTATAATATCACGAATATTAATAACCCCAGTCTTGATTTCTACTCCATACATCCCATATGTTATTCGTTGGCTCATCTCGCTAAATAGGTTAGCTCGGGAAAATTGGTTCTCATTTTAAGCACACACCTGTGCTTGACTTCTCATTTTCACTCCACGCGTGAAGTTTGGAAAGGGTTACTAGACTCATGAGAACGTTGTATACCTTTATATATCCTTTATCTTTATGCTGAGACGAATATATTCGTCTCAGCTTTCACTAGGATCCACAACATGTTCATCTATCAGGGCACAGTTCTTTAACCATACATTTGTACATTCATTGAATGACCTTTGAAGATTTGGGTACAAAAACTCATACTCTGCAACTTGAGGTCAAATTTTGCACTATGCTTATGTAATTGAGGTTATTAGACTATGCCATTGGGACGAGGCCATTGTGGTCCATAGTGTTTATGTAACCCGACATTTCAACGTTTTCTGGCAAACTTTTCTAACCTTTTGCGAATGATGTCGCAAATGGTGTGTGTTTGCTGGCAGGCCCGTACGCAGGATTTTTTTTTGTGGGGGGGTGCTGATTTTGAAAAAGTGGACTTTTTTTTTCCCAAGGGGGTGCGATTTTGTGAAAAGTGGACTTTCTTCCCAAAATTTGGACCTTTTTTGACCAAAAAAGCATAAAAACCTGATTTTTTGCTCGATACGCTCACAAATTCTGAAATTTTGGGACTTTTTGTACACTTTTGCAAATTTGGGGAGGCGCGGTCGCACCCCCCCCTGCGTACGGGCCTGTTTGCTGGGAATGCGACTTTGGTCGCACCGTACACCCGGGATCGGGACCGTACAACACTGGATGATGGGAAGGTGGTCGATCATGCACATGGACTGTAGACAGTGTGTATAAATATTTATTCGAGGAGAAAAGTTTTCCAGGTCGATGGCATGTGCTAGAGTCTAGCGGTAGCCAAGTGAGAGTTGGTGAACTTTGAAATAACTGATTATTGCTAATTCCTTGGTATGTCTCAAGTTCACCTAAAAACCTGTTCGCCCTATAAAGAGTGAACTCTCCAGAGAGTGATTCTTGTCATTTCCCAGAAATTGATCTAAATATAGCCAAAACTGTCTTGGGGATTGACCCTCTGACTCCAAGACAATAAATCTGATCCAGATTGGTCCAGGTTTTCTTTGTATATATTCTCAGGTCAAGTTTATTAATTATTTAAAAATGCAATTGATGCGACCTTCACAGTTTAGTATTCAAGGAGTTCAAAATGTATTCTCTATGTTAGTGTCAAATCACTTTTCAACATGGGGGAGGGGCTGAAAATTGAACAAATTTTGATGGGTCAACCTGGGGGTGGGTCAGAAAATTTTGCTAAATATAGGTCACAAACACCCATTTCCCCTCTATTTTATCACATTTTTTTAACTTCACCTGGGATTATTGGGGGTCTGAAAGGTATTCCAGTCCCCTAACCCCCGGTTCCTAAGCCTATGAGTGTATCCACTCCCAGAAAAGGCAAATCATATGAACCATGTTTTCGTGGACATTCGATTCGTGGACTATTAAAAGGTTGATAATTTCAAAACGCCAAATCCGGGCGCCAAATCCAAACAAAAGGGCATCCGGGCAAGAGCGTTTGCATTTCATTGTAAAGTAGACTTAAAGTTTATTTACAATAGTTTTCATTTGTTCGATTAGTACTTTTCAGGATACAGGACGACCCGGTCCCGGGGAAGACGCTACATGTAGGCTATTTTTACAGAGGAAGTCGCTGCGCTAGTCATACCATGAGCAAAAGGGAATAAATAACATATTGGTTCACTGATATCAGAACTGGCTGGAGCGAGTTAATGTTATTTCTTGACGACTTGTATAAATCTAGTAAGTATATTACCCGGGGTATATTATAGTGACCACCAAGTCTACAATATCATACATGTAAAATAGAGGGCTTCCGGTACGAAAAAGTCTGTTCCAGGTATGCCCTACTCATCCGGGGAGCACTCACATGTTAAACCTTGAAATAGCATCCCGGACTTCTTTGGTTGTAATTGTAGACAGTTTGGTCCTATAACCGCATATTTGATAATGCTGTGGATTGTATGAACACTTTCAATTTCTGCCTGGAATTGCCATCTTTATCTGGTTTATCATGTTTATGTTCTTTCCTTCCTTGGGCGTGCACCACACTGTAGTTTCTATCTGTCTTTGTAGAGACTCGGCGATTTTAAAAAAGACCGTTGATCTTAATTATGTGCGAAGATACTTTTTTCAGGGGTGATAATACCATCTGCATCAGATATGAAATTAACCTCCTGATCACCAACTGTTACCGTCTGCGTCTTGCTGTCAATGAAAACACATGCAGTCTCTCTACGGCTTTGCCCCAAGCTATCACTCCACAAATTAGCTCTGTCCTGCATGTTGTGTAAGCTGCTTCTCATTCTTAGGAAACATGATATCACTCCCGGCCGATACTGGTTTCGAAGCAATCCCTCGATCTCTGCTCAATGCCGTCATATAAGTTTGCTCTGTCATGCTGTGCAAATTGCTCCTCAGTAGTCTTGTCATACATTATATGTTTATCACCCGGGGTTTATCATTCCCATACATGACCAGTTTTGAAGCAGTCTTTCTAGATCTCTGTCCCACACTCTCGCTCAACACGCTGGCTCTGTCTCGCTTTGTAAGTTGCTTCTCCATAGTCGTTTCATACGCGTTATCATTCACACATACTGCAGTTACTGTCCGTTTTCCTATACACAATACACAGTGCTCTCACCATTGACGCGCGAACTTTACAAATAGTGTATGTTAGAAGTATATTGCATTTGCCTAGTTAACATCACTGTGTGAAAAATAACCGGCCAATATTTAAAGTATTCTCCAAACTTCTAGCAAATATATTTCTCTAACATGACCTAAAATTACAGCTATAGGTTAGATGTTCAGAAATAGTCGCACTTTCGTAGAATATGAGTGAGGGCAAGGCATAGCTAGCTCATAGCTAGCCAACTCCCCGTGTTAATTGAATGGAGATTTGACCGAAAATATTGAGCTATATTGGTAACGGACCGCTCCGTTCTGAAGGATGCCACAAAAAACGGTACAAGCTACATTTAAAGTATTCTATGAAATTCTAGAAAATATAGCTTTGTAACATGTCCTAAATTTTTAGCTAATTTAGATGTTTGGAAATAGTCACACTTTTGTGTTTTAGGAAGGATATGTAAACGACAGATAACACCAAAATTATGAAGAAATTATTTCCAAACCGTGTTAAGTCAACAATCATTATGTTGCTCATTTTCAAGAATGCTGGTTAACAAAAAGCAGGCCATTGTCTCATTTCGTGAACAAAGGTCTACATAGCATTGTTTCCTTGCGTTTCCTTTATAATCGGTTACCCAACTGAAGCTGTATTATAGCAGCTCATTGTGATACCGCACATATAAAACAGACACATGTGCACAGCCAGAGAAGATTCGATTTAATCAGTTGAGCTGTTTCAATGAGTGTTATCTTGGTTTTAAAGCTTTTAATGGGGTTTAAGTCCTGCAAAGGTCGAGGTGAATTCTACTGTAGACATGACTGCATCATGAGACTACCAGTTTCGGAGCAGTCTCTCAAGGACTCTGTCCAATCTCAACACTCTAAATCACACACATCAGACATTGTCAGTTTTGATGCAGTCTCTCTAGATCTCCGTCATATAATACCATATCATTCACTATAGGTAAGTTCTATCCTGCTGTACAAGTAGCTTCTCATTTGTCTTATAATACATGTTGCCATTCCTAGGCATTACCAATTTCGAAGCAGTCTCTCTAGATCTCTGCCAATGCTATCACTCAGTAGCTGGCTCTGTCTTGCAGTTGCTTCTTAAGCTTTCTTAGCAGTCTTGTCATACATGTTATCACTCCAAAATGTAGACATTTATATAGCGCTTTATGCCGTAAACAGCCTCTAAGCGCTTTACATTTATTCCGCCGTCATTAGAATATGTCGGAACCACGTTTGCAGCCTACAAGTGGCGCAGGGTCCATCAGTACAACGACTGTGACTACCCCTAACAGCTTCCCATTGCACCTGGGTGGGGTGAGGCAAGCGAGGCAAAGCGCCTTGCCCAAGGGCGCAACACGGTGGTGGGACGGGGAATCGAACCCACGCACGTCGAGCAAGCTCTCAGATTATGAGTCCAAGGCCGTAACCACTGAGCCACCGTGCCCTCAAGACACTACCAGTTTCAAAGCAGTCTCTCCAAATCCCTGCCCAATGTTATCACTCAGTAAGTTGCCCGGGGTATTAAAGTTGGTTATGTCCCGCTGTGCTAATTACTTCTCAGTAGTCTTGTCATACATCACACCGAGATATTATCCGCTTCGAAACAGTCTCCCCAGATCTTGGCCCAGTGCTATCACTTAAGATATATACCGATATTCGAAGCAGTACTCTAGATCTCTGTCCAGTGCTAACACTCGACTACTGGGTATAATTTATTATATATATCCTGCCGTGCAAGTTGTTTCTCAGTAGTCTTGTCGTGAGTGATATCGTTTGTACATTATCAGTTTCGAAGCAGTCTCTCTAGGTCTCCGCCAAAGTCATCACTCAGTATAAGTTAGCTCTGTCCTGGTGTACAAGTTGTTTCTCAGTAGTCTTGCCGTCACTCCCAGACATTATCAGTTTGAAGCAGTCTCTCTAGATCTCTGTCCAGTGTTGTTACTCAATGAGTTGTCCTGCTGGGCAGGTTCCTTTTCATTAGTCTTGTCATACGTGCTATTCCTTATATCAGAATTACTGTTTTGGTACGTAGTGTCAGAGTGAGTTTGCTCCTTCTTCTTCTCCTCGATCTGAGGATTTGTTCTGCAGCCTGTTTGAATGTTGTGTATCTGGGATGAGGGGGGCAGCAACCCACACTCTTCAACTTCTCTCGGTACAAGTAAGTCAAAGAAGCCTCGAATGGACGGATCAAAACAGAAACGACCCATGCCTGCCAACGACTACGTGGAACGGACCTGAAGTGAAAATCAGATGACTACGCTCGAGCCTAGGTGAGCTGTCCAATGTGTGCCAGGACCTATAAAGCCACCCATTATTGTCATCATGGAAACCTTCCTGGATACTCCCTCAGCTATAGTCGTAGAAACATATACTACATCCATGAAGGAGGGATCTATTGCCTGGAGGGTATCGCCATATTTCATGACAGTGCTCTTCAGATGATATGGAGCTGATGTGGTTTATACAGAAAATACTCTTTGCTGCTGTCTACAGACCACCTAATGCCGAGTGATATCATCAGCTATCTTTTCATACTGCAGTTACTGACTGTCCGTTTTCCTATACACAATACACAGTGCTCTCACCATTGACGCGTGACCTCTACAAATGATGTATGTTGGAAGAATGGGCACTTGACTAGTTAACATCACTGTGTGAAAAATAACCAGCCAATATTTAAAGTATTCTCCAAACTTCTAGCAAATATATTTCTCTAACATGACCTAAAATTACAGCTAGGTTAGATGTTCAGAAGATGTCGCACTTTCCTAGAATATGAGTGAGGGCAAAGCATAGCTAGCTGGACGCCGCACACTTGAGACATGTAATGCATTTGGCCTGACACAATTTGTCAAAGAACCTACACGGGATGAAGACCAGATTCTTGACTTGGTCATCACATACAAGCGCAAAGTGTGACAGTACGATAAGGCTGACTACTGGGGAATGAGAGGTTTCCTTGTATCTGCCATGTCTGCAGACTGGTCTCCTTGCCTTGCACTTCGATCTGATGATACAGAAGAAGCTTGCAGCAACATCAACACTATTATCAGCGATGCAATGGAGATTTCAGATTTTCATACCAGCAAAGCTTGTTTGTAAGAAGACTCAACATGGGATAATGGTTTGAGGACAAACGAGCAACCAAGAAGCGCCTCTTATTCGGGACGTACTGAAGCAGGGGCGTAACCAGACCTGACCTTCCGGGGGGGCAAGATTGTAAAATTTCCCAATTTCTGAAAAAAAATCGTAATATTTATGTGCGAGCGGCTTGCCGCAAAGCATTAAACTAGTGGGGTCCAGGGGCCCGCCTAAGGGCCCCTGGTGGGGTCCAGGGGCAAAGGCCCGGCGGGGGTCAAGGGGGCGGAGCCCCTTGAAGCTCCTGGTTTTTGGCATATTAGAAGCTAAAAAATTAGTGTTTCAGAGAACAAATTTCACAATGAAAGTAGTAGGACCCTATAGATCTTCTTCCCTCTTTCTTTCCCTTTTCTCTTCCCCCTTCCCCTTTTCTCTTCTCCCTTCCTTTTTTTCTTCCCTCGTTTTTTTTTCTTCTTTCCCTTTTCTTCCCTCTTTTTCTCTTCTTTCCCTTTCTCTTCCCTCTTTTCTCTCCTTCTCCCCTTTTCCCCTTCCCAATTTTTTGCTCTTCTTCCCAGTTTGTTTGTGCCCGGGGGGGGGCAGCTTGCCCCCCGGGCACCCCACTGGTTACGCCACTGTTAACTGAAGCTACAAAAGAACAACGCCTAGGAAAACAAGGATAAGTTTAAAAAAGCTAAACTACAAGGAAATCAAGGACAAGTTTACAAAAGCTACACTTCTTCTTCTTAGCATAGCAGGGTGACGCCACTTGCGCCTATTTGGAATCAATGGTCATTAAATGAGGTCACGTGTTAAAATTTGCCCGATTTGGCTTGACTTGGTTCAACGCATCCATGATATGAGGGGAACATGAAGAGGTCACCTGAGGTCAAATGTTAAAACTGATTGGGCTTAAACGTGGTGCAGATCATCCTTGATATGAAATGAAGGGAGCATAAAAAGGTCAACCCAAGGTCAAAGGTCAAATTAGGCTTGAACTTGGTGCAAAGCATCCTTGATATGAGAGAAACATGAAAGTCAACATAATCACCCGATGTCAAAGGTAACACGAGGTCAAATGTTAAAATGGGCCCGATGGCTTAAACTTGCTGCAAATTATCTTTGACATGTTTGATGAGGGAGCATGAAAAATCAACATGAGTTTATTCCAAGTGAAAGGTCAAATGAGGTCAATCAGAAGCCGCCACCTGATATTTGTGGCTCTGATCTTGAGCCACAGTAGCTCTAGTTGGAACTGTTGAAAGTGGTAACAATCTGAAAGAGAGATCGGTTTCTCTCTGCTTCACCCTCAAAGATGCCCTGGATGTACTATCATCAGGCGACGTTGATGGCTTCACATAAAGATGCTTTTTACTGTTACTTTGTTTTACCTATAAAGGGGTGGTGCAATAATAATGTGTATACCCCCAAAAGGGGGAGGGGCAAGCATTTTTTGGCAGCTCGAAAGGGGGGATCAAGCGATTTTTGGCAGGTCGAAGGGGGGGGCAAACGATTTTTGGCACAGATATATATTTTGGGCACTGTTTCTATAATACGCCCTAAAAAGGTGTAGGAAAATGTTAGGAACACGTTCAAATATGCAAAATTTACTGCTCACTGCGCTCGCAAATTATGATAAGACAATTTAAGGTTTCAAATTCAGGTCCCCAAAAATCTTGCATGTGTAAGAGGGGGGGGGAGGTTTTAGGCACGTCGAAGGTGGGGGGGGCAAAGATTTTTGGGCACGGCCAAATCCCGGGGGTACACCTCAAAAATTTTTGGTGGGTATGTTCCCCTAGAATTTTGAGGTGTTGGGTCTGGGAGCTGACGGCGTACCTGTAAAAGGGGGTCTTTTGGAGCTGCGGTGAACGCGAACGAATTAAAATGGGGACTTTTGGAGCTGGGAACAGTTAAAGTCAAGGGTCTTTCTTGGCTTTTTGGTTGAAAATCGCCTGAAAAAAAACCCACAAAAATATGAGGAATAAGCAACTGGGTCTTTTAGTGCTGAAATTATCAAAATCAAGGCCAGTCTTTCGGAGCTCTATTTTGGTCAAATATAGGGGGTCTTTAGGCTAAATCTCCCAGTCCTTCAACATCTACGCACGGTCATCGAATAAGGCAACGTAAACCCGTAAAGGTTTGTGGGTAAAGACATCGCAATTCTGCCACGGCCTGGAAGGCCCAGGCTAGGGGGTCTTTCGGAGCCGTCATAAATCCAAAAGGGGGGGGGGTCTTTCCACTTTCCGGGGGAACATACCCGTATGGTCATTTGTATTGAGTCCCCCCCCCCCGGCACCACCCCTAAATGTCTCTACATGATGCAGTCATGTCTACAGTAGAATTCACCGCGACCTTTGCAGGACTTAAACCCCATTAAAGCTATACCAAGATAACACTCATTGAAAACAGCTCAACTGATTAAATCAGATCTTCTCTGGTTGTGCACATGTGTCTGTTTTCTATGTGCGGTATCACAATGAGCTGGTATTTATAGCTTCAGTTGGGTAACCGATTATAAAGGAAATGCAAGGAAACAATGGTATGTGGACCTATGTTCACGAAATGAGACAATGGCCTGCTTTTTGTTAACCAGCATTCTTGAAAATGAGCAACATAATGATTGTGGACTTAACACGGTTTGGTGTTATCTGTCGTTTACATATCCTTCCTAAAACACCAAAGTACGAATATTTCCAAACATCTAAATTAGCAAAAAAATTAGGAAGTGTTACAAAACTATATTTTCTAGAATTTTAGAAGAGTACTTTTAATATTGGCCGGTTATTTTTCACACAGCGACGTTAACTAGGCAATGTACTATTACTATAACATACATTAAAACACCAAAGTACGCGTATTTCCAAACATTTAAATTAGCTAAAAATTTAGGACATGTTACAAAACTATATTTTCTAGAATTTTAGAAGAGTACTTTTAATATCGGCCGGTTATTTTTCACACAGCGACGTTAACTAGGCAAATCCCCATACTTCTAACGTAGGCTATTTGTAGAGGTCACTCGTCAATGGTAAGAGCTCTGTGTATTGTGTATAGGAAAACGGAGGGAGAGCGGGGAGTGTTCGGCCTATTTTTTTCTGACCACCCTAGCAATGTCAATTGTAAGGTTATGGATGACCTGTTTAGCTCACGTGAAAGCCCTATGTCTTAGCTAAATATGGCCACAATCCCAGAACTATATGCCTTACAATAGCAACAGGATAGAGCAAACAAAAAAGTTTTGCAAAGTGGCGAACTTGCCCCATATTGGGGCAGGTTCGCCCATATGTTGGGGTAAGTTCACCCTAATCACAAAAAAGGTTTAAACATTGCATAACAATAACATATTCAATGCAAACATTTAGCAAGAGTACACAGGGGCATTCATTTTCTTCTGGGGAGTCACTAAAATTGTTTGCAGGGGTCGGGTCAGGGTAAATTGTAGGGGTCCAAAGTGAGCTTAAACGTATCATGTTTACAACTTCAGGGAGATTATGGATTAGGACATAAACGGTGGTATGAGTAATACTGATACCACATAACTTTAAAAAACATGCCTTTCAGTAGTTTTACCTTGTTTAATGCCCGGGGGGCAATTCCATGACAGATATGCATCATGTGCCTCGGGATCGACCCCCTTTTTCAAACCGGCTTGTACCCAATGACCCCCCTTTTTTGTGTTATGGTCCTACCCAGCAAACACAAAAACGTTTTAAAAACATTTTAAATAAGTTATATTTTGGCTTTTGGTTTAGGTAAAAACGTTTTAATAACATTAAAATGTCGGGTTATATAAAGGTCATGATAACGTTTTAAAACGTTTTGTATGAAAACACACTACAACAATATTTTTAAATGTTTTCAAAAATGTTATTGTAAACTATTTTTGCAAAATGTTTGCCAAATATTGTGTCAATACTTAAATAACATTATGTTAAAATATGTGAACCCAGCAAACACAGAAACGTTCTTAAAATGTTTTTTTCAAAACCTTTTAATAACATTTAAATGTCGGGGTATATAAAGGTCATGAAAACGTTTTTAAAACGTTATTGAAAATATTTTTGGCAAACATTTTTCGCAAAATATTTTTTCAACCCCAAAATAACATTCTGTTTAGAATGTTTTGTATCAAGTTTTCAAAAATGTTTTTGGAATGTTATAAATAAATATATACCCTTTATATAACCCGACATTTTAAACGTTTTCTGTAAAACATTTTGTGTTTGCTGAACAGTTGATTATCAAAAAATGTTTTTAATATTCTGAAAACATTTTATACCCTTAATATACCCTTTATATAACCCGATATTTAAACGTCTTCTGACAACCTTTTATAACCTTTTGCGAATGATGTCGAAAACGTTTTGTGTTTGCTGGGTACCTATTACCCAATGACCCCCTTTAAAAAAATTCATGTACTCAATGACCCCCTTTTTCTATTTCCTGTTATACCCAATGACCCCCTTTTAATTCCCAAATTTAGGTGGTATTTGTGTTCTCCTCCAGAAATAATGAGATTTTTCACATTTCCAAGGTGGCCAAGTTGTTTTTACGCAGTTTGGCACTTTTTTATGTGTACTTAATGATACTCTTTTGGCAATCTTGTACTCAATGACTCCCATTTTACTTTTTTGTTACCCCAATGACCATCCTTTTTTCAAAGTTTTCATACCGAATGACCCCATTTTTATTCAGGTTGTGTACTGAATGACCCCTATTTTTGTAATTGTACATTTGACCTGAATGCCCCCTACTTTTAACATGGCCGAGGCACATCCCTGCCATTTCAGATAGGGAGTGCCCCCCCCCCCCGGGGTTTAATGGTATAATTATCGATAGTTTGCATAATACGCTGATGGGGCAGGTCCGCCCTCCAGTTTGGGGCAAGTCCACCCGGGGAAGATATAGGGCGAACATGCCCCATCCTCAAAAGGGCGAACGTGCCCATAGTGCACATTTTAAAATTTTCTTCAGAGTATATGCAAAATACAAATCGAATAAGGAGTTAACTGCATTAAATCTTTGACCAATCCCATATGTTCCCAATACAGATTTCCATTAAAACCATCTGTATTTATGTATCAATGATAATACAACATTATGAATGCAAGAAAAAATTACGTTTTGGTGTAATTTTTTTGTTTTGGCTGCAGTTCGATGAACACGTCCCTAAAATGATCGCGTACCGGTAGTTAATATGAGAAGTTTGTAATGACCTACGGTATGTCACCTAATTTTGCCATCACCAAATTCCCCGATAGCCGTAGTGCTGAGAAACAAGGGGTGGGCGAACCTGCCCCTAGGGCGAACACTCCCCGCTCTCCCCTAACTGCAGTATGAGACGATTCTTTCACGTCTTCCTTGAACTTAACTGAATTGGTGGTGTGCGCCCTTAAGAGTGCACTACACTAAATCCTTCCGCATTTGGTGTAACCCTTCATAGTTCCGGTAAAAAATAGCGCCTATGCGAAATATATCGGCGTCCCAAGTGTATTTCAATGGGACGATTATTTAGTGGTGTGCGCCCTTAACAACTGGGAGACGATAGGTGACAAGCTGTTCATAAAGTTCTTTAATTAATTTGCCAACAATAAACCAAAACACAAACAAAATCGGGAACAAAATCTGACAAAAACCTCGATTTGAGAGGGTGTCTGAGCATGTGAAATTTGTGATTCTCAGTAACGGGATTCTATGAAATTGCCAATATATGTAAGTTATTCAGTGCGATCGGTAATGTTTTATTTTGTCGGTAGTGCAAGTTGGAAGTATGTACACTTTAACTTTTAAGTTTAAAGATTTAAACTTAAAAGATTTGACTCAATACAATGCAATACACACATGCAACAAGTGTTTTCCGGGGTGTTTTCAGCATCAGGAAGCTTAAATTTACAGGCCGTGATGCAACCAAACATGACCAATCCATCTGACTGGTACACTGTATAATCAGTCATCTCAATTGTGAGCTGTTGCTCTACAATACAAATTTCGAATTTTTAAGGACTTGTAACATTTTGTTCGCAAGTTGTAGGAAGTTTGGTAGTCTCCAGGATTAATTTTTTGGCAAGTGTGCATTGTGCAATATAAAAATCTAAGTCACTGTCATCTCATGATCTGTGATTGCTCAACTTATTAAACATTCTGTATTAAATGCGTCAGCTTTTGTTCAAACAAATCAGTATATACTACCTATTAATACAGGGTATCATTTTTTAATCTCTTAGTCTTTGAACACTTTCCATGCCTCTTCCAGTCGCTGATCCGAATTAGTACATTACACAATTGCATTGCCAGCATACGGACAAATCTCCCTGCTATGTGTGTGTATGCCCCAGGCCCGTAGCCAGCCCTCCGAGTTAGGGGGTTCGTTTTTGCAGATTTCTGTTAAGTATAACTGATGAGTAATGGCACGAAGCAGTATCAGCGCCATGAATCGCGGCGCAGGGGGTGGCTGAGGGGATGTTCCCCCCTCAGAAATGGGAGAATTTTGAAAAATGAAGTCCCAATTGAAGGCATTTGGTGCACAATTTTTACAAAGAGGCAAATTAGCACGGTTAAAACTAGAAAAAGTTACAAATCAGGCATAGGGGTGTCTGAGCTGAAAAATGTAGTCCCAATTGAAGGCATGGTGCACCATTTTTACATTATTATCAACATATTGGTTCAATATATTACAGCAAAGACGCAAAATTAGTGCGGTTAAAACAAGAAAAAGTTGCAAATCAGGCGCAGGGGGTGTCTGAGGGGATGTGCCCTCTCAGAATTGGAAGAATTTTGAAAAATGAAGTCCCAATTGAAGGCACTTGGTGCATTATTTTTACATTATTATCGAATATATGGATATATTATACTATAAATTATAGCAAAGAGGCAAATTAGCTCGATAAAAACAAGAATAAAATCTAATCTAAAATCAGGTGCGTTATTTCATCACAAATATTATCAATTATCTTATTTTCCTATGTTACATCACTCCCTTCATCTCTGAACTAAGCTTTCTCGGTTATCGTTTTTTTGCACACCAAACAATTTTTTTTAAATCTTCAAATCTAGATGAGACAAAGAGGCAAATAATGACTTAATAAATTAAGTCATAGGCCTACATAAACTGGGCGTCAGGGATTTTTCAAATCATCCCGCTAATCTGAGTCTAAAATTAATAGGAAAATTTGCGCGAAGCGCGAGAAAAATAACAATTTTTGTGCTAAAATGGCCATTTCAACCACATTTCCCATGTTCTCCTTTTTTTGTGTCAAAATTTTAGGGGGTTGGATCGAACCCCTCGAACGCCCCTGGCTACGGGCCTGTGCCCCACGGCCATGGAATTACATGTAGGTTACACATGATTCGAATCTGTCACTTTCATATTCAACATGGCTTCACCCCGGCCCCCGCACTCCGTGCATCCGCGGGTATTCATGCTTGTCGGTGAACTTTAAAAACACCCCCTTTTGCATCTCATTTTGCAAAGTTTTTAGGGTTTTTTTTAGCGATTTCGCGAATTATTTGCCCCTCGACAATACCCCTATTTTCGCTAAAACGCGAACAATATTTCTAATATACCCTTTTCTGGCAGAAACTAGTAGGCTGCTCGATGAAAATACCCTTTTTTTTTCAATTTCGCGAACACATGGTTTGAAAAAACACCCCTTTTTTGTGTGTTTTGTGAATCGCGTTTCTTCATCTGAAAACACCCCTTATTTCGCGAAATTTTCGATTTAACATGAATACCAGCGGATGCACGGAGTGCGAGGGCCGGGGCTTCACTCTCAACTTGAGACGAGACAAGCTATATATACCACTGTACCAATTTTGAACTGTGCATTTTTATTTTCCAGTGTAAAAATGAATTCAACCAAGCCAATGCGTCAAAACAATGATGATAGGAAAGTTAACCATGGAAACAGTAGAAGAGACTCACAGGGATCATACCAGGAAGCTACACATGCTGTGTACAACCCAACTTATACCAAAATCAATTCGCGCAAGAAAAAGAAAAGGAAAACGGATACAGGGTATGTTTACGAGGGGCAGTCGGTATGTTTTAAGAGTTGACTCGTGACGTCACATGTGGATTGTTTTCATGGCATTTCTCAATGATTACATGAACACTGTACCTTTGTCTTTCAAACAACACATGTAAAAATTATATCACACACATGATTACGTAACAGCGTTAGCATAAAATCAATGGTCTAGAGTCACCTGGTGAAAATGAGTCGTTTTTGTTAAGGGCAATAAGAGGCTGAAATGAGGTATTGTCGTATTTTCTATATTTTCTCGAGAATTACAGAATGGAGAATGCTGCCGTTTGGAACAGTAATAGAACACAAGCTACCAGTTCATTAAACTATGTTTGTTGGGCTGTAAAGGTTTTAGTTTATTTAAAATGCATGGTCAAATATGTCATATTTTTGACAAAAACAAGGCCTTTCTTTCTATAAATATCTTGATATTGCCAAAAATAGCAAACGTGGAAATTTAAGTTTTTTTGCTAGTTCTATTGACTAATCTCCATACATTAAAACGGGAGTCTCCCTAGAAAATATTTGAATCCGTGATTAAAATATAACTGTTATTCTACCATTGTTACATTTATTATACAAAAAGTAGTGGTACAAAGAGAGAGGCCATCGTTTGAATGAGAAATTTATTTTAAAACTTTTCTGTTCATTTCAGGTTGAGATCATCCATAAAGATTCATATGAATATTAAAATTAAAATTTTCATAGCATTTTGTAATGTTTTAGGCCCTATTTACATGGAAGTTTGCAATTTTCGTGCATTTCCACCATGTTGTTTCGATCATCCTACCTACGCATGCGCAGATTGTTGTTTGATTTGCACCAGTTATCATTGCACTGAGTACTAGCTCTCACACATGACCAGTCATTATATTTTAGTCTGTTTCATTTTGGAGATAATTAATGTCATTTGTAATAACTGCTTTTTCGTTTTCACCATTTTTGCAGAATAATTTTGCTTCCATTCAAGCCCTAAAGTTGTTGAAGTTTCCAGACGTCCCATTTCCACCAAAGTTTAATGGCAAGTCTCATATTTTACCAAATGCTAACTGAGGACCTAGTGTTTATTTCTGCCCAAAACTAGCCATATGCACCTTGTACTTTTGCTGTTCTCGGACATTTTAAACATATATATGTGTCTTTGCTGTAATTTAAAAGGCCCGCCTTTTTGCGTGATTTGGCAGTGTCCCTAGTCTATTGATTTTATGCTAATGCTGTTACGTAATCATGTGTATGATATAATTTTTACATGTGTTGTTTGAAAGACAAAGGTACAGTGTTTATGCAATCATTGAGAAATGCCATGAAAACAATCCACATATGACGTCACGAGTCAACTCTTAAAACATACTGACTGCCCCTCGTATGTACTGCAAAAACAAATTTAGCAATATGTAACATTCGTTGAGGATCGATGACACACTAAAATTGTTTTCAAAATTTGATTTCAAAAGGTCACAATCGACAACATATTAGCAACGTAGGCGCTGGTATTTGGTGATTTTGCTTTACCTCATTTGTTCTGCTCTAAATTTAAAGGGGTCTTATCTGACAGAAACTAACATTTTGTGAAAAAAAGAGAAATCTATTCTCTATGGAAATGATAAAATATTGCTTTAAATTGCAGGTTCATAACAAAGAAATAATATATAAAAGAAATTCAAGCTTCAACTTAAACAAGCAAAAGTCTACTTTCACTTCTCTAGGTGAAAAATACACCCTATGGTGCTGCCACAGTACATCCTCACACAATATGACCATTATTTGTTTCATGTAATTTATTTTTATGCTAGCTTTATTTGAAGGCTGATAAAAATCAATTTGAATGTTGCAGGCCTCCAATAGACAAAGCTAGCTGGCTTTCAATCCTCACCTTTTCATGGGTCACGCCACTGTTTATCAAGGGATGGAAAGGAACCCTGAAGACAGAGGATCTAACAGTTGCTTCACATAAAGACTCATCCGAGATGAACAGTTACAGGTTTGTAAGAAATTATTTATTTAACTGTGAAAGAGTTGGACATCAGACTTTTTTTTAATTGATCACTTACATGTAGTACATTTTTGTACAAAGTAGTACTTGATAATTATAATTAGAACTATTTTTCATGAAATGGGCTATTTTAGTTGTAATGGGCTATTCCATTTAAAATCCACACTACCCCTGTGGAAGATTTAGCTAAAGTCTGCCACAGGGGGAGTATCAATTTTAAATAGAATAGACAATTGGGTAACTTCCAATTGAAATACTCACTCCAGTTGTGGAAAATATAGGTAAAGCCATAATACATGTACAGGGGGAGTATTGGTTTCAAAATGATTAGCTCTGACCAATTACATTTGAAAAACATACTCCCCATACTCCCCATACTGTTGCATGCAGAGTACCCCACACACAAAAAACCTTTACCTTATATATTTTTTGATTATGAGTGTACGCAACAAGGAGGCATACTATTAGGGGTAGTGTGGATTTCAACTGAAATAGCCTAATCCACTCATCCCCAATATAAGAAGACATATGGGCAGTGCCATGCAATGCAAGCAGAGGTAAACATGCTGTGTGTCTGACACATATACACAGCGTTTAGAGCAGTAGTAGTGGTTCGCAATGGCAACATATAGCCGGAAAGCGTAGACGATGATGGAAAATCAAAATCAATTTTGGGAAAAGTAGTACACAAACACCTATTAAGTAACAGGAAATTTTCAGAGAAATTGTAGTAGGTCTTGGTCTGACTTTTGCACGATTTAAGAAATACAATAGGCATCAAAACATAATTTTTGGCACTATTAACACAAGTACAATCATGCAAAAGTCTGACCACTTGTCTTGGGTTATAAAGGTTCTTGATTTGGGGGCAGGGTCTTAGCTAGCCACCCGTCTGGCCGTCATTTTAGACGGCCAGTTTGCTCCTGGGACGGGCAAAATTAATGCCTTTGACAGATGCTATATTATAAATTGTATGTTTTGAGAAGCTAATTGACCTTTTTAGTAGATCCAATTTGTAGAACAAGGCCATATCAGCACACATTTGAACTCTTTGAACCCCCAATGGGCTATAGATGTCTGGTAAATGTTTTAAAGGTCAAATTAGGACAGGCAATTGTATTCAAATGACGGGCAACCCTCAAATTCTAGCTAAGACTCT
Organism: Amphiura filiformis; assembly: GCF_039555335.1. Taxonomy (NCBI): domain Eukaryota; kingdom Metazoa; phylum Echinodermata; class Ophiuroidea; order Amphilepidida; family Amphiuridae; genus Amphiura; species Amphiura filiformis. The sequence continues at coordinate 199,386 of NW_027305495.1, forward strand.
GGTTGGGGGTCAAGATGTTGGTTTATTAACATTTTGACCAATAACTTCAAATAAGCTGTTGAATTATTATATGCATTAAGCCATTAGGCATATACATGTATGCATTTTGCAAGCTTAATTTTTCTCCTCTTCATTTAGGCTTGAGACAAGATGGGCTCATTTACTTACCAAGTATGGAAGTAAAGATGCGTCACTGCTCAGTGCGTTGTTATATGTCATGCGAAGCGGTGTCATCCACAGTACAATTGCCGTTACCATAGGATACGTTTCAGCTATTGTCTCTTCGGTGAGTAACAGGGTACCCTAACTGCATGTTAGTCCCTTCCGAACAAGTTAAAGGTGAGACTAAATGAGAACAGTTTTTGTGTATGTGTACACATATGTTTTACAGGGTGTGACAAAACTGTCAACCCTACATTACTGGACTTCACAAATTTATTGTTTGTTTATTTGTTTGAACGGTCGGTCCGTGTGGAGACAGGCTTGGGTCCTGATGGGATCAGGCTCAAACAAAATGCTGAGCCAAGCTAAAAGCATGTATATCAAAAGTCATGTTTATGAGGTCAAAGGTCATTTAGAGGTCAGCTTAGGCAGTACATGTAGCTATTTCCTCTTCAACCACTCTGCTGATTGTAACTCAAATTGGATCACATTTCTCATGAATATTGATTGGTAACTCTTCACTTGTATAACCCCATGCCCACAACTACCTTTCTTACGTGGATACGGTACCTCTGATTGGTTAATTACATGATATAATCATCTGAGTAACCAATTGAAATAGATCTTGTAGATCCTTCAGTCCTACTGATCATACTTGGCATACCTCTGATTGGCTCAATACATGATAGGCCTCTTTGCAACCAATCAAACTAGTTGTTTGAGGATGATACTTCGATGGGTAGTGCACATGCCCAAATAACTTGTCAATCCATTTATTTCATCAGACCGTCGTAATGCGTAGACTCGTAGCCTTTACACAATCACCTGAACCTGACTTCATTTATGGCTCCTTGTTAGTTGTAGCATTCACAAGTCTCCAGTTCACAGCGGCTACTTGTGTGAGTTTGGGGTATTACTTTGGTGTACGTCTGGCTGGGAGGATACGAGCAGCATTGGTGGCGATGGTTTATCATAAAATCTTACGATTGCGCAGTTTAAAGGGGAAATCTGTTGGAGAGGTAAGCTACAGATGTAACATGCACACACTTATCGAGTGGTGTAGCCAGGACTTTTTCAGTGGGGGCATGGAGGGGGGGGGGGAAGGGGATGAGGGAGGTAAGGCAACTTTCAAGGGTCAAAATGTGATGGAAATGGTTAAGAGCTTAAAAGTACTGGGGGGGCCTCACATATTGGTTTTTTGATAGGGTCTATGTGCCACTGCCAATTCCAAACTTGAGGTTTAGGAAAGAAAAACACTGGGAAACTGATCGGTCAGCCAAAAAGGGGGTCTTGGACACCAATCAGCTGCCCAAAATGGGGGTCTCGGTAACTGGTCACTTCAATTTCGTTGAGAAAGATGTATTTTCATCTCTTTCTTTTCCTACATAGCTAGACTGATATTCAATCAGCTTCAATCACTAGGATCCACAACATGCTCATATATCAAGGCACAGTTCTTTAAACCCAATACATTTGTACATTCATTGAATGACCTATGAAAATTTGGGTACAAAAACTCATAGTCTGAAACTTAAGGTCAAGTTTTGCACTATTCTTGTTTAATTGAGGTTATTGAACTATAACATTGGGATGAGGCCATTGTGGTCCATAGTGAATAGTACTCATTTTATCAACATTCACATCGTCATCTTTCAGTTGCGGAGTAGGCGACCACAACATTTCATTGTGCACAACAATCGTTACCAAGTTCTGATTGGATCATGTCTTCGTCATACCCCAGCACATGTTAGATGTAATAGGCTAAAGGCCCATTCAGTGATCTCAGTGAAAGTGTAGAAAATTATGTATACATTGCATTGAATAACATACATGTATAGGCGTAGATCCCGGGGGATGGGGGGTTAAATTCCCCCAATATTTTGCCAGGAGGAATAGTCCATACAATCATCTCCCTCATTGTTGCCGCATGTATGTGGGTGACCAAATTAACCTCATATATTTGGCCATTTTAGCCCCCAAAGTGCAAATTTTTTCACGCTACGCTCTAATTTATTCCACTTTTGCACAATATTTCATCAGTTTAGCTTCAAAATGGCAACAATTTTCTTGCACTTCACGCACATTTGTATCTAGGCCACTGTTTAATAATGAAGGATAAGTCATTGGAATTGTCTTTTAATAGTACACAGCTTTTGGCTTAACCACCCCACTAGTAGGACATGTTAGTGCTATTACCTATGCTATTTTAAAAGGTGTTTTATGATATTCAGAATTACAAATCACTGAATAGACCTTTAATTAAAGCCTTTTATGTATGATCTTTTTAAATTTTTAAATTGTTCTTTTTTCTTCCAAAATGATCATATGCAATCATTATGAAAGTTCCCACTACATTTGGACGCGAAAAATATCGGGAATTTGCAAAGAAACAACATCATAAACTTCACCTCTATTGCTCGAAATATTTTGCACTTTTTGGATTAGGACGGCGAGTGCGGCCACAGAGTTATTCTTCTACGCAGCCAGTTTGGTTACGCTCCCTCCACATGCACAGGGAAAATATGCCACATAGTGCCAGGTTGGCACTTGCCAACTGATGCCAATGTGGCATTTGCCAGGTTCGCCAAGAAGAATGTGCAAGGTACGCACAACCAGGCATTTGCAGCCACGGGCCAAATTGGCATTTGCCATCAATATCCAGAGTGTCAGAAATCATTGGCATCTGCCAATTGTACCAGGTTGGCAAGTGTCAATCTGGCAGGGGTTGGCATTATCATTTTTGGGTGATTTATAGATTTGTATTATTTTTGAACAAAATGAGATTTTAGATGGTTTCCAGCGGTGGTTCCCAGTGTTTTAGGCTCCATATTGTTTTGAACATACAAAACATTGCATGATCTTTGTTTTCATTGGTTTTTGTAATTTGAATAAATCAAAACAATGATTTTGTATAAAAATGAGCTATTTCTGATGATTGAATTTCTTTTTCATGTGTTTTTAATTTTATTATCCTAATTTATTTTGGAACAAAAATGCAATTTTTGGATGGTTTCCTGTGGTGGTTCCCGGTGTTAGGCTCCAGGTCGTTTTGATAATAATTATGAATTTGCAGGTTTGTACTTTGATGTGTTTTTGTTATTTTTCAAGATTTAAATTATAATGGAACAAAAACAAAAATGCATTTTTGGATGGTTTCCTATGGTGGTTCCCGATGTTTTCGGTTCCGTGTTGTTTTGATAGTAATTGTGCATTGGTTGATTTGTGCTTTCATATGTTTTTGTTACTTTGCAAGATTTAAATTATTTTGGAACATTGAATGCATTTTTGGATGGTTTCCTGTGGTGGTTCCCGGTGTTTCGGCTCCGTGTTGTTTTGATAGTAGGCCTACTGGTGCATTGGTAGTTTGGGCTCTCTCATTTGCAAGAATTAGGCCTAAATTATTTTGGAACAACAATGTATTGTTAGATGATTTCCTGTCCTGGTTCACGGTGTTTTCGGCTCCATTTATGCATTTGTGTTCAGTCGTGAGCTCCCTCAAATGCTGTTGTATGTGAAAGAGCTCTAATGACAAATTATCATACCAAACCAGTAAATGTGCACGACGCAAAAAAAAGTAGATTTAAGATTATTCAGATGAAAAATTAGTGTGTGTTTCAGTCAAAAGTAAGAAGAAACGCCATTATTAAACTTAATTTTTTGTGTGCAATTTAAATAAGACAATCTTAAAAATCACAATGAAAGATAAAACGGTTTTGTACACAATACCACGGAAATGGTGTACATATTGGCATAAATCAACCGGGAGGTTGACAAGTATTGGCGAGATTAAATTAAATGAGTTTTGAAATTTGTAGTCTTTTTTTAAATTTTGTTTACTTTTTTATGGCTTGAAGAACTGAATCGCGTATTACGCAGCCCACCACTCGCATGGCGCAGAGCACCACGCAAAGTTCATTCGCAATCGCGGATAAACCAAGTTGATTGATCGGTGACGCAAAATCACGCACGAGAAATGCATTATTTACGATCTGCATCATTTTCTAGCTCGGAAGGCGCGCGCGCAAATGGCTATCTTCTGAAGATAGCATTGCGGGCCTAATAAAGCAACAGAAAACATTTCACACATTTGAAAAACATCTGTTGTTAGGAAAGTTTGTTTTTGATGTGTTTTGTTTGTTTGTTTTTCCACTATCTACTCAAGATAGCGGGTTTTTTTATAATAAAATAGGCCTAAGAAAGTAAGAAAGGTTGACAATATTTTGTTATCTACCATTTGAAACCGTATGAACTAATTTTTAAAAAAATCAAAGAAGTCGGAAATTTCATTTGGTATATTTTTTGTACTACATGTTTGTTGTTTGTTTGCTTGTTTGTTTGTTATCTACTCAAGGTAGAATTTACGGTGTGATTTGCAAATCATTATAGGCCCTTTGCGACATCACGAATCATGCATATGCTGTCAAAAAAACGCTCAAATCCTACTTACGGCCTGCATCATTTTGTCGGCACTCATAAACGGCTTTTACGGGCTTAATAAAACAACGCAGAAAATATTTCACAAATTTAGAAAACGCTGTTAGGAAAGTTTGTTTTGATGTTTTTTGTTTGTTTATTATTATTTGCCTGCTTGGTAGTTTTTCCGCTATCTACTCAAGTAAAATACAAAGAAATTGAGAAAGGTTGAATATATTTTGTCAGGCCTATCTACTGATGATAGCATTATAAAACCTAATGAAATAATACAAAAAGAAGGAAATTATAAGACTTAGCATGAGACGAGTCAGAAAGATAATTTGATATGTTTTTGTATATTTCATGTTTGTTTGTCTGTTTTTTGTTTTTATCTACTCAAGATACCATTTACAGTGCGATTTGCAAATCACCCGTTATGACATGCATCTGTGAACACGCCATGAGCCCACTTACGGCCTGCATCATTTACGATCTGCATCATTTTCTCGGAAGGCGCCAGCAAAAACGGCTATCTTCTGAAGATAACATTGTGGGCCTAATAAAGCAACAGAAAATATTTCACACAGTTAGGAAAGGTTGTTTTTGAGAGTTTTTTTTTGTTTGTTTGTTTGTTTATTCCGCTATCTACTAAAGATATTTTTTTTGTTGATAAATTACAAAGAAAGTAGGCCTAAGTAAGAAAGGTTGACAATATTTTGTTATCTACTGATGATACCATTTGGAATTGTATGAACCAACAATTTCTTGTTTGTTTGTTATCTACTCAAGGTAGAATTTACGGTGTGATTTATGGCACCAAGCATCATCTGCTCAAAAACCCGCTCAAAGTCTATTTACGGCCAGAAAATATTTCACAAATTTAGAAAACGTCTATCAGGAAAGTTTGTTTTGATGTTTTTTGTTTTTTTATTTATTTATTTGTTTACTTGTTAGTTTTTCCGCAAGTAAAATACAAAAAAATTGAGAAAGGTTGTTCGTTAGGCCTATTTGCTGGTGATAGCATTTTTAAACCTAATGAAATAATACCAAAAAAGAGGAAATTATAAGACTTAGCATGAGACGAGTCGGAAAGATAATTTGGTATATTATTGTATTTTCCATGTTTGTTTGTCTGTTTTTTATTTGTTTGATTTTTACCTACAAAAATGAATTTTTGACAATTTTTGTTCTGTACATCATAACAAAAAAAACACTCTTTCCAATTTTTTTTTAGTTTTTTGATATTAGCCTTATTTTTTGAGATATTGACCATAGGCCTATAAAGCATCAAAATGTACTTTTTAAAATTCACAAACGCCTATTTGCACAAAATGATGCCTAAAATTGGAAATAGGCTAAAATATAAGAAAATGAGAAAAACGTTTCTTAAGTCGATCATGCGTTTTATGATGAGCACAATTGCTTAATAAATGCTGTATTCATTGAGTTATCGTATACCTAAATCGTCATTTTACCGAGAAAATGAACATTGAAATAAAGGCAGTTGAAGTTTAAAGTGGTCACATTTTGCACTTTGATCAAAGATCACAGGAGAATGCGGCATTTCTCGTCTTTCTTCCTTACATTACGTGAACATCGAGTAAATCCACAGCCCCTTGAGAAGTTTGGGCGAAATCTTTTCATATCTTGATGTTAAAATCGGGGGAGAGAACTTGAAAAAAATCACAGTAGCTAAAACGGAGCCCTTTGACCGCAAGGTTTTTTGAAATCAGTGCTTCCGTGGTGCTTCCATAAGATGCGCCACAAGATGCAGATAATCGCTATGCGTATGCGTAAGCGTATCCGATGCGTTAACAAATTGCGCGACTACAAAACGCGATGTGTTGTTCCTCGCGTGTACCCCGATGGTACAACAAAGATTTCCTTTCCTTCTAAAATTCTAAATAGTGAAATAAAATCCATAAAATAGAACAGTTAGAGTTAACAAATCTGGATTATTTTTTCTTGTATTTATGAAAAACATAACAAAGTAAATACATTTCAAAAAAATCAATTTCGCGAAAGAAACAGTGTCTACGCCCCATTCCAGAAAAATACAGAACTATTTTTTTTGCGATTAAAAAAATATTATCCTGTTTTGGCAAATGAAACATAGCTAAATCCTAATCCTTTAGTTAGTCCTAACTGGAGATAAAAGAAAAAGTTCACTATTTCACTAATATCTTGAAAAAGAGCCAAAAACATGCATTTTCGGCATGTTTTCTGACAACCGAGTCACGAAAATCACAAACTTGAAATCTAAGCATTTAAAATCTTCAGTATATGCCAAATTTTGATCTAATTTTCACTTTTTTGTGTTACTTTAATAAATGGTTGCTTTATATAAGAATGAAACATGTCTTTTCCAAAAATTAGAAGGCATAAAATGTTATTATTCTTAGTTCAAGTCTTTGGGCTTGATTATCACAACATACGGAAAACACCCTAAAACGCATGTTTTGGCCCTTATTTTCAAAAAGTGGCTAGATATCAAAATTTGACTTTTATTACTAGGATAATGTTTTTTTTATTTAAAAAAATTAGTTCTGTATTTTTCTGGAATGGGGATTATAGTACACAGCCACGTTATACTCTTACTCGTATGATAAGCATATTTCAGCAGCTCAATGATCTAAAGGTTTAAAAGCACGATAGGAATGAAAAGGTAAAACATAATTGGGGTGTTCTTATGTCAGTTTGTTACAATTTCAACTATTATGAAATTATCAAAATAGAATAGCTAAATTATTTGAAAAGTACATGCTGGTGACTGTTTTCAGGAATATACATGACGTAGGTTAAAATAAATGTTCGGGTAAATGTCAGCAAAAAATATAAAACTTTCTTCAGAACTTATACTAGCAGCTGTAGATTGTGGTTATTTGAAAATGACTATATAGGCCTTAGGCCTACCCGCACCCTAGTCAACACAAAAGTTGACAAGAGTTACCAAATTGAAATTGCGCGGAAAAGGGGTTATTTTTTTACCAGCAGCAAGGACTAGCCTGAATCCTTCTGGCCTCTAATGGCGGCGCCTTTTATTTACCCACAATCTTTCACATTGCCTTAACCTGATGACCGTATGTAGTTGTTGAAAGACTGAAGGATCCAGTCTAAGCAAGGATCGTGAAATTGGCAAAATATGGTGTAGGGTCTATTTAATTTGTTGACCTCGAATTTGCATGAAAAAGGGGGGGTAAATTTGATGAAAAATCATTGCAAAGGGGATCTTTGAAAGATTTGGTTACTCTCGTGGTTGTCAACCTTTGTGTTGAGGGGGTAGGCCTACCTATTTCTTTTACAACCATGAGTAAGATGAGTCGAGTAGACCTACCGTTTGATGGTTAATATTTCAACAGCAGTTTCATTATTGGTGTTATTCGACATAATCATTTTTTCGTTTGTCGTACATTATTTTGTAAAATCAGTTGATTTTGAGAAAATCAGATTTCAAAGTTAATTTAGCTTTATTCCGTGTTAATTTATGTACAAACGAAATAAATAAAATTTGACACAAAACGATGTCGTATACATTTTACAATTTTTAAACTGTTGAACTTTTGTATCACTAAATTGAATATATTATGACGGTTATGACAATGTCAGGTTTCCAAAGATTACATGTAAATAATACATGTAGAACAAAGGACTCGTTGACTTGAAATTGCAGAGGGAAATTTAAATGCAAATAGAAATGGTGCTGGTGCAATATCACTCGTAATTGAGAACAGAATTTTTCACAAATAATAGGAAACATAACCTACTACCCTATTACAGCTTGCTACATAAAATTATTTAAATGTCGGTAAGTATTTAATTTTAATTTTATTCATTTATCAATTCATCTTATTTTCATTTTTAAATAAACATGCGCAATTTATTTTGAACTAAAAGCGCCTGAGGGCAGTTGAGTGATCAAACCGTTGTAGAACAGAATATTTGATTAAAATACTCATGTGTGCAACATCGTTTTTTGGTGTGTTTTCTAAGAATGTATTTTTCGTCCAAACCATTAGGGGAAAGTGGGGTAATGTCGGACTGTGGGGAATCCCGGACACGCCGATTGCAGCTAAACGGAGAATGGTGGCACTATTATACTACCTTAGGGTATTAGCTACCTCAAGGTGTACCTCACGTGTACTACTACCAGCGCTTTGGGTCTCGTCTTTCTTTGTGAAAATTACGAAAAAACAGAAATTGTCATTTTGACTTTTTATCTGAACAGTGATTTATTAGCTGGGTGACAGTTAAAGCGACAAGGGACACAGATTAAGTATGGCTGAAAATTATGTTTGATACTTGATTGTTAGCTGGATGTATGAATTCTGGTATCTTAAAAATGGATTAGTAGAACAAGCACTGAAAAAATAAATCGAGACCGTGAGGGGTAATCCCGACACATGCGTCTCTATACAGATGGGGTAATGCCGGACACTTGTTATTTCGAAAATATAGACAACAACAACAGCCCCCATAGTTGCATGCTTGAGGTAACAGAAGTACCTAATACATTCAGGGATTATCATCCTACTCCACTTTCCCTCTTAGCAACAATCATGTGTCCGGGATTACCCGTGTCCGCATTACCCCATCATTTTTTTCCATTTTGTTTTTTAATTATAACTTATTAACTATAGATGTTGAGTTATTAAAAACTGGTTACTAGTTAGAACATTACTCCTACTTTGCATTGATATGATTTTCACTGATGAACTTTATTTAATCTTGTACCTGTGTAGCCTTAACGAAAGGTGCCCGGGATTACCCCACTTTCCCCTAGAGGTAAAGACATGATTTTTTCACCAATAATAGAAAACATACTATCCTGTTACAGCCTACAAACACAAATTATCTAAATGTCGGTAAGTATTTTATTTTAATTTTTGAAGATGGGTACAGTTCATTTTAAATCACCCTGTATTTTAAGATTATAGCCTATACACGCCCTTAATGCCCTTATAATAAATAATGCCCTTATAATAAATAATGCCACTTAATAAAATACAACGTATTTTTTCTATCGAGATCTTGCACGAACCCAGCAAACACAAATTATTAAAAAACATTTTCTTAACATTTGTTTTACATATTTAATAGAAAACCTAAATTAATTTATTACCGATTTTGACAAAATACTTTTATTATAATCAATGTTTTGTTTATGAATAAAAATACGCCGTATTGATATTGACAGTAAGTTTATATGATTTGTGAAAATGTTAGAAAAACGTATACAACAATATTTAATTTAAGGCACCGTTAGTAGGCCTTTTTAAAATATTATGAAACGTTTCATGATTTTTCTGGAAAGTATTTAATTAAACCCACCAAAATTAGTTTTACGCCTACTTATACACGTTGCTTGTCTGGGGCTATATACGTTTTCTAACTTTGTGAAATATTTTCTTCTATGATTTTTTAAAGATATTAGTTCATACGGTTTCAAATGGTATCATCAGTAGATAACAAAATATTGTCAACCTTTCTTACTTTCTTAGACCTTAGGCCTATTTTATTAAAAAAACTACTATCTTGAGTAGATAGCGGAAAAACAAACAAACAAAACACATCAAAAACAAACTTTCCTAACAACAGATGTTTTTCAAATGTGTGAAATATTTTCTGGCCGTAAATAGGCTTTGAGCGCGCTTTTTGGACAGCAGATGATGCTTGGTGTCGCAAAGGTTTTATTATGTTTTGCAAATCACACCGTAAATTCTACCTTGAGTAGATAACAAACAAACAAGAAATTGGTTCATACGGTTCCAAATGGTATCATCAGTAGATAGCAAAATATTGTCAACCTTTCTTACTTACTTTCTTTGTAATTTATCCAAAAAAAAATCTTTAGTAGATAGCGGAATAAACAAACAAACAAACAAACAAACAAACAAAAAACCCTCAAAAACAACCTTTCCTAAGGTAAGCTGACAATATTATTTATAAGGTTTCCTGCAGTAGAACGGACGCTACCGCATCTATTGTTTTTTTTATACCGCAGGCACGCCGACACAATTAGTTGTTATCAGCTAATCTGTTTTATCATCGAAAAGTGTGAGACTGATCAATAAACACCATCGCATCAACTCAATACGAAGCCTACCGCAGTAAGCTTCCAGCACCGATCTATTTACATAGGCCTACCTAAAGTCACTGATTTGAAACTCTTATCTTAAATCATGTTTATATTGTTAATTAACATATAACTGGTAGGGGAAATGGCCTGGCGGGGTTGAAGCTTTTGGATTATAGCTTTTTAAAAGCCGATTGGGAGCCATTCTGGGCTACTGATTTCTTTGACTCTGAAAATTATAGGACTCATTTTAAAATCGCTGGTAAATTGGTAAAAATGATAGACCCTGGGTATAACGTAGATTGGTTTTCGATTTCAACACCCCTTACCAAACACAACTGCCTAATAGACAGTTAATAGGCAGTTCATAGGCAGTTGAAGACAAATGACTGCCTAATCAAACTATCAACAAGAAGTTGCTGGAAAATTAGGCAGTTGAAGGCCTGTGACTTAGGCAGTCAAAAGAGCTTGACAGATATGAAGGTCTATAATAGGCAGTCACTATATGAAGCTCTAATACTTTGATTTTTATCTAATCAAAATGAAGCTCTAATACTTATGATTTTTTCATCATCAAAATGAAGCTCTAAATGAAGCTCTAATAGGCAGTCAGACCTAATAGACAGTCAGAAGCTAATTTGCATAAGTCATGACCGGTCACATGATCACCAACTGCCATTTCAAATTTGCTGTTGGATTCAACAAGCTGTTCTTTAGACCAGTGGTGTTTTAATGGTCTCTTGACTCTCTTCACACAAATCATTCATTCTTTATGGGGAATGTTATACTACAGATGATTATACACCTGTTGATGCACAGGTAAATTAAAGGTTTGCAGGGTTGCATTGCAAGCAGTATAAATGTTGTAAGCTTATCAACTGCATGTACAGATAATGTGTGCACAGGCTGCTGAATTTTGCAGTATGCACTTGCATGTATCCAAAATTAGTTTTCTGTGATAACCTAAGCTTGCTTTCTAGCAACTGCAAATTGGATTCATATCATTGGCAATAACTGATACGCCTTAAAGGTTGGGGATCGGAGGTATAGTGGTACAATCCCGGGTACAATATGCCGCAAAGTATAGCATGTGGTGTACTGATGGGCCCGGGTTGGCACCTATACTGAAACTTAATTGTTAAAAATTGTCCAGGCCTTGGATTTTAGTTTTGCATTTTACTTTGTGTTATGTCATTACATGGTGTACAATTTATGCTTGGAACTCAAAATCATTTAGTGTTTTTATCAGGAACAGGGCTGTCAACTTTCACACCTATACTCGTATACTCGTAGCGCAGTCTAAACGAGGAGACAGAAAAGCATAGTGTGTGAAGTGTATTAAACTGTGCACACTTTACATACAAAACGAGGAGTTTTCACAGGAATGTGAGGAGGTGTGTGAGGAGAACTTAGCACAAATACAATTATGGATCTCCTCGAATTGAAGGAAATGACGGAAAAAGACGTCCTAACCCTGGAGTTCTCCACTTTGAGAAGCTCCTCAAATTACTGCTTTTTGGGTCTAACCTCCTCAAATTCCTGTGTTTGTAAGCACTCAACTCCTGGTTTCGCACGCGGTGCACACACGCATTGGCCGTGAGTCTCACGCATTGGGTCACTTTCTCACGGTCTCACGCCAGGGTAGTATAATCTCACTCCTAGGTAGTAAATCTCACGCAAAACGCTGGAAAATGAGTAAAATCTCACGCATCATCAAAATAATTTGTTGCTCCTACCCCTAACCCCCCCCGCTTTTCAGATTCTCGAACACCATGGCTCAAATAATGGGTCAAAATGAACAAAAATATGGTGAAAAGATGTCATGTTGACCAGAAAAAGACTGCAAATTGCTTTAATTGTTGGCTGCCTGCTGAGATTTGAGGCTTCATTGAAAGAAATTATGGTATGTCGATTGATTGTCAGCTGAGGGCATGCTACAATCAAACATTCCTCAATAATTAATAACCAAAATGGAAAGTAAGTACTTCGATTCATGAAAACAAGTTTCCACAGCAAATCGGGAGACATCCAGCGATCTTCCTGTAAAATCACAAGCTTCCGCTTGAGGCTGTTGGCGACGGCAAGGAGTGTCTTTTGGAATTGCAGGAGAACGCTTTTAGGTCCGACGGAGCCTTCAAGGAGAGCTGTTTTATAGTGCATTTGCAATAGAATGTAAGGAGAAAATGGTCAACTAAGGAGAGCTAAAAATCACTCTCCTATATCGGATTTAAGGAGAGCAGCTAGAGTGATTGCTCTCACTCTCCTCAAAAGGCATGTCCCTGCAACTGCTTGGATTAGAGCTTCATCTGAGGCAGTCAACTGACTAATTTAGAGCTTCATTTGACTGCCTCAATTAGAGCTTCATTAGAGACTGTTGACTGCCTAAATTAGAGCTTTCATTTTAGGCAGTCAACTGCCCAAATTAGTGCTTCTTTTGAGGTCGATTTACTGCCTAAATTAGAGCTTCATTTGAGGTGAACTGCCTAAATTAGAGCTGAAGGTGAAGGTCTAAGAACTGCCTATAGTGCTTCATTTTGCCCATTTTACAGGTCTAGGTACTGCCTATGTGCTTTCAGGTCTATATAGAGCTTCATATATCAACAGCTTCAAGTGACTGCCTGTATTAACTGTTTAACAGACTGCCTAATAACTGCCTAATGAAGGCTTTCATTTCGGTAAGGGACACCAATAAATGAGCCTAATAGTAACATAATTATAACATTCCTCATGGTAATGTTACATGGGTTATAGAACTGTTTTTATACAGCGAAAACTTCAGATAACTGTCCTGAAAACATTAGTCGCTCGTCGCATGCAATACACGGCATGACGGCAATCCCCTTTTCCGCATTAAAAAATCTGCCATCGCCTCGTGATTTCATACACCCCACTACACGTTTCGCGGTATTTATAGAAAGGAGGGTGCAAGCATTCCCTGCATATTTTTTTCTACGATATCAGAATCAAAAGTTATGCTGAAAAGTATAGTCCATATCTATAATAAATCTTCCCAAGAGAGAAAAGATTTTTATATAATTTTATATGCGGTTAAACTCCTTAAAATGTACTTATTAAAAATTTTAATTAGTATATTTGAAAAACGCTTCACACAGAGTCGGGGTTTCCCCCTTTACATGATAAATGAAAACATTGGGCGATCTAAAACATGCTTCAAAGTATTAATTTTTTAATCGAGTCGTATCAATTTCATGTATATGATCAACCAAGCTTCATTAAGAAAAATAATTATAGTCCTGAAAACGTTTGTGACAATGTACAGTATTTCCTTGTTTTCCAGTATTTTTCAAATTATCCATTTCAGTAGGTTGTCATGATCTGATCGCCGATACACCTACTGATTGAATCGCCGCCCAATTAACATTGTTTGAGCATTCAATGGTATAATGAGCTAATCTGTTCATTCTCTTTACCACTGAAGTGTGTGAATTGTTCTCGATTGACCGGGAACGGGACCGTGTTTACAACTCTATCCTAATTGCGAGATTAAATCAATTACATGGGATTTGGCAGTTCACACATTGGATTTGGCAGCCGTGTTTACAACTCTATCCTAATTGCCAGATTAAATCAATTACATGGGATTTGGCAGTTCACACATTGGATTTGGCAGCCACAAGTCAATAATATTATAATTGCATTTGCCATATCCATTATCACACATTCACACACACACACACACACCCTAGAATCTGTTTATAGTTATATTGACCCATGACTTAAACCAGAGTAAACAATGAACATTGTTTATTCAATGTGCACTAGTGCAGAAGTCCGCCGTACTGCGGTGTACCGCGACTGGTGCCACTACTATCAGTGACCATTGATTTTATCGGACAACTCAAGAGGTGCTAATTGCTACTTACAGAAGTGTGAAATGGGATGAGGTACGCCCCATTTGCAGGATCCCGCGAAAAATTTGCAGTGCGACTGGGTAGGCTTTATAAATAATATTGTCAGCTTACCTAACAGATGTTTTCTAAATGTGTGAAATATTTTCTGTTGCTTTATTAGGCCCGCAATGTTATCTTCAGAAGATAGCCGTTTGCGCGTTCCGAGAAAAAGATACAGAACGTAAATGATGCAGGCCGTAAGTGGGCTTCGTGCGTGTTCACAGATGCATGTCGCAACGGTTGATTTGCAAATCGCACTGTAAATGGTATCTTGAGTAGATAAAAACAAAAAAAACACAAAAAACAGACAAACAAACATGAAATATACAAAAACATATCAAATTATCTTTTGACTCGTCTCATGCTAAGTCTTATAATTTCCTTCTTTTGTATTATTTCATTAGGTTTTATAATGCTATCATCAGTAGATAGGCCTGACAAAATATATTCAACCTTTCTCAATTTCTTTGTATTTTACTTGAGTAGATAGCGGAAAAACTAACAAGCAGGCAAATAATAATAAACAAACAAAAACATCAAAACAAACTTTCCTAACAGACGTTTTCTAAATTTGTGAAATATTTTCTGCGTTGTTTTATTAAGCCCGTAAAGCCGCTTATGAGTGCCGACAAAATGATGCAGGCCGTAAGTAGGATTTGAGCGCTTTTTGACAGCATATGCATGATTCGTGATGTCGCAAAAGGCCTATAATGATTTGCAAATCACACCGTAAATTCTACCTTGAGTAGATAACAAACAAACAAGCAAACAAACAACAAACATGTAGTACAAAAAATATACCAAATGAAATTTCCGACTTCTTTGATTTTTTTAAAAATTAGTTCATACGGTTTCAAATGGTAGATAACAAAATATTGTCAACCTTTCTTACTTTCTTAGGCCTATTTTATTATTAAAAAAACCGCTATCTTGAGTAGATAGTGGAAAAACAAACAAACAAAACACATCAAAAACAAACTTTCCTAACAACAGATGTTTTTCAAATGTGTGAAATGTTTTCTGTTGCTTTATTAGGCCTGCAATGCTATCTTCAGAAGATAGTCATTTGCCCGGGCGCCTTCCGAGCTAGAAAATGATGCAGATCGTAAATAATGCATTTCTCGTGCGTGATTTTGCGTCACCGATCAATCAACTTGGTTTATCCGCGATTGCGATAAAATTACGCTACCGATGCAGCGCAAATGAACTTTGCGTGGCGCTCTGCGCCATGCGAGTGGTAAGATGCGTAATACGCGATTAAGTTCTAAAAGAAATAAAAAAGTAAACAAAATTTAAAAAAAGACTGAAAATTTCAAAACTCATTTAATTTAATCTTCGCTAATACTTGTCAACCTCCCGGTTGATTTACGCCAATATGTACACCATTTCCGTGGTATTGTGTACAAAACCGTTTTATCTTTCATTGTGATTTTTAAGATTGTCTTATTTAAATAACACACAAAAAATTAAGTTTAATAATGGCGTTTCTTCTTACTTTTGACTGAAACACACACTAATTTTTCATCTGAATAATCTTAAATCTACTTTTTTTTGCGACGTGCACATTTACTGGTTTGGTATGATAATTTGTCATTAGAGCTCTTTCACATACAACAGCATTTGAGGGAGCTCACGACTGAACACAAATGCATAAATGGAGCCGAAAACACCGTGAACCAGGACAGGAAATCATCTAACAATACATTGTTGTTCCAAAATAATTTAGGCCTAATTCTTGCAAATGAGAGAGCCCAAACTACCAATGCACCAGTAGGCCTACTATCAAAACAACACGGAGCGAAACACCGGAACCACCACAGGAAACCATCCAAAAATGCATTCAATGTTCCAAAATAATTTAAATCTTGCAAAGTAACAAAAACATATGAAAGCACAAATCAACCAATGCACAATTACTATCAAAACAACACGGAACCGAAAACATCGGGAACCACCATAGGAAACCATCCAAAAATGCATTTTGTTTTTGTTCCATTATAATTTAAATCTTGAAAATAACAAAAACACATCAAAGTACAAACCTGCAAATTCATAATTATTATCAAAAGCGACCTGGAGCCTAACCCGAAACCACCACAGGAAACCATCCAAAATTGCATTTTGTTCCAAAATAAATTAGGATAATAAAATTAAAAACACATGAAAAAGAAATTCAATCATCAGAAATAGCTCATTTTTATACAAAATCATTGTTTTGATTTATTCAAATTACAAAAACCAATGAAAACAAAGATCATGCAATGTTTTGTATGTTCAAAACAATATGGAGCCTAAAACACTGGGAACCACCGCTGGAAACCATCTAAAAATCTCATTTTTGTTCAATAATACAAATCTATAAATCACCAAAAAATGATAATGCCAACCCCTGCCAGATTGACACTTGCCAACCTGGTACAATTGGCAGATGCCAATGATTTCTGACACTCTGGATATTGATGGCAAATGCCAATTTGGCCCGTGGCTGCAAATGCCTGGTTGTGCGTACCCCTTGCACATTCTTCTTGGCCGAACCTGGCAAATGCCACATTGGCATCAGTTGGCAAGTGCCAACCTGGCACTATGTGGCATATTTTCCCTGTGTGTGGAGGGAACGTAACCAAACTGACTTCGTAGGAGACTACGATTTGCGATCGTTCTGACATATTATCATAATCTGAAAAATTATGATAATATGTTGGACCAACAGAAAATCATTCCGTTTTACTACAAATAGGGCGAATTTGACAGTTTGCTGGAACATGTGTAAGTATTAATAATATGCCAAAAAAAAAATCAGTTTTGAAAACAATAAAGGTATATTCTGAAAAAAGATCGTACATTAAGGCTTTAAACAGGAGGTCTCCTTTTGCCATGAGTTGGTATGTAAAGAGCATAGGCTCTCCCTCTGGCAAACAAAGAATGCGCCCCAGGAATCTCAACTAGGAATCATCATGATTTGAAGTATGATTTGTTTTTTCCTCACATTTCAGCTCATTAATCTGTGTACAAACGACAGCCAAAGAGTGTTTGATCTCGGCCTGTACCTACCGGTGGGAATTGCTGGAATTTTTATTTGTGTGTTCAGTCTTATTGCCTCTTACGTAATCCTTGGATGGACAGCGGTTCTTGGAACGGCATCTTATATCATGTTCTACCCACTACAGGTCAGTGAAAAGGAAATAGGTGGTGGCGGGGTTTTGCCCAGAACAGCTGATTTTACATGTATACAACAATTTTCATCAAGCTCTGTCGACTTTTATCCAAAAACCAGCTGATTTTACATGCATACAACAAATCAAAAACAACAAAAATCTCAAAAACGGAAAATCTGGGTTGGTCAGACAGGGTTGGATTTTTTCTACGCCAAAATGAAAATTACATGGAAGTTGAAAAATTGGCCTTTGGTCGACAGTTCCTCAAAGAAATTTTGGATTTTTTCGATGCCAAAATGGAAATTACATGGGGGGTTGCAGTGGGGGAAATACACTCTATAAATCACTATTAGCTGTCACGGCCCCCACACATATGTGGGGCTTATGTTATCATCCAAATGGTTTCCTGCATGGTTGTTCGTTCCCTTTGTTTGGCTGTGCGGAAGCAAATTCATTAATCTACTGTGCAGCTCCAACGCAATAACTAACCAACTTCAAACTTGGTATGGTGATAGGATATGGTGGTCTGATGTGCTGTATAGTTTTGTGTCATGTTATTTACATATTTATGAATAATAATGATCTGATTTGCATATTTTGCCTACATTTTAATGTATCCACTCTGCAGCTTATATGCAATAACCGATCAGTTTCAACCTTGGTTTGGTGATTGGATGATGTGGCCCAATGGGCTGTATAGTTTTGTGTTATGTTATTTGCATATTTATGAATATTAATGAGCTGATTTTCATGTTTTGTCATTAATCCACTTTGCAGCTTAAACACAATAAATGATCAACTTCAAACTTTGGTGATTGGATATGGTGGCCTTATATGTGCTGTATAGTTTTGTGTCATGTTATTTGCATATTTATGAATATTAATGAGCTTATTTACATATTATTTGTATTTACAAACCTTTGTTATTTACACACCTTTGTGTAGGGGCCACCTTAATTACTAACCGCGTAATTCTAGTTGATTTAAGACTCAAGTCAAGTCTCAAATCCTAAAATATTGAGTTAAATTGAGTCCGAGTTATAAAGTTGAGTCATTTGAGTGAAGTTGTTATAATATTTTGTGAATTGGTTTATTTGTGTTTATTGATATACAGGTGCTCTTGTCCAAACTGATAACTCACTTTCGTCAACACTGCATTAAAATCACAGATAAACGTGTACGTCTCATGAGTGAAGTTATCACGTGCATTAAGCTTATCAAGATGTACGCTTGGGAGAATCCATTCTCAAAGCAAATAGGAGGTAAGATTACAACCCCATAATTATCATCATGGCCTTTATTTTGCATAGTTTTAGAGAGCATGTAATAATTCTAACCTTTTGTTAGAAGTCAAGTTAGCTAAATCGTGAAGGCATTCGACTATGGTGCGAGAGGTTGCGGATTCAAACCCTGGCGGTGCCTATAGTATGCTCTTATGGAAAATTGAATTAGCTTGAAATTCCCCTGGACAAGGAACTTACTGCTAATTGTCTTGTTGTAACCCGTACGAAACTCGGGGAGCTGATCCTGGTTGCGATGGTTATTTGTGGAATGTCTAGGGTCACCCTAGTAGGGTGTGCGCTCTTGAAGCAGCAAATTAAGTCCCTGATTTGTTGTTAAATGGTTTATGGAATGATGTGGGGCCGTAGTGGTCAGCGACAACCTGTAAAGTGTGCTGAGGCTTGTGGATCAATGTCTAAGCATTGTGCCTGTGCGTAGCGCACTATAAATCACTGCGCTTTTTTTTTGTATGATTTCCTAGAATTATGTAAATGACCATGGTGAGCAAGGTCAAGTTTTAAAACATGTCTGTACTATGATAAGCGTATAATAGACAGGGCTCAAAATACAACATCTATATTTCACTCTCTATGTTTAGAATTTAGTAAATAAACCATGAGGGAACTCAGTCCTTGGGATTGAATGGAGCAATAATAAGTGTACCCCTCAGATCCCCACCCACTATCACCCTAGTCCGAAACTTTTCTCAGTCATCAACCCAGAAAGTTGACGAATGAGGGCAGCGAGTTTGTTTGGCTTATAATTAGCAACAAAATGAGACTCATAATATCATGCATTGATATAGAATCGCATGCACGCAGTTGGGTGCAGCACTTATTATGCTAATTGCGCTTTGCGTAATGCATGACTGGCGCATGTTTATGTTAATTTATGCAAGTGTAAGTTGGGACTTAATTGACACGGGCAGTATTTTCCGCCAATTATAAACCAAACAAACTTTACCTTCACCTTTGGATTCACAGGTAAGGATTTCATGCAGGATTATGCTACATTTTTTGTAAATATTAACCCCCTGAGCACTACCTGCCGATCTAACAATCTCTCTGGTCAATTACATGATATCTTCATTTTAATCACCAATCAGAATGGAGCTTTGCAAATAATTCACCCCAATTTTTTAGCTCATTAAGTAAACGCAATGCACTATAGGCATAGTCTAGATTTCTGTATGTTTTTTTCTTTCTCTTGCTACATCGTTTGAGCAATGGATCTGGTAATTTGAGGCTGCGATCTTTGCATGATCGTTCATGATTGTTACTTATTTAGCTAGGAAAATTCGGACGGAAAGTGTCATTTTTGGAGCATTTTGTTACAAAAATTTTAACCAAATTTCATGGAATAGTCTCCTATGCAGACTGTTTGTGGTGCTTTTCATATTACAAACACTGTACAAACTCCTTGATCTGGTGATTTTGTAAAAGAGATGTTGAACTTTACTGATTCAGTGCGGCTATAATGTTTGCTTTTCAGTGTTGCTTTGCCTTCAATAGATAAAGCACCAATTGGGCTTGTGCTCTCTATAGGCCCTTACTTCTGTGCACGAACCATGAGCAACTAGTGTCTCAAATTCTCCCAATTTGTGCATATTCAGAACTACTGAGTAAATAAAATGAGACCTAATACACTTAATTAGGCCAGGCAAACATATGTTGCAAAACTTGTAATGATATCGAGAAGGCCATTATCTGCAATAGCTACCCTATAGACATTTGACAATTTCTGCATTCTACATTGTACATAATCTTAAAATAAAGCACCTGGCAGCTATTGCATTTAACCCTAGATCTGTATGTGTTTTTACAATTTTGGGTATAAGAGATTATGTACACAGAGGTTTAGGGCAAGAAAACCCATAGGGATAGCAAGCATGCACAGAAAATATCTTGCCCTTCCCAGAATCCTTTGCAACATAATACATCCCTCATTTCAACAAATGCTCCCACTGCTTTGCACAGGTTTCATTTTTTTCATTTTTCATGTTTTCATTTTGAGAATAGACTGGCTGAACAAGGGCCGCTAGTCAAGAATTAAACATATTTTGCAAGATCTGGATGTGCTCTGTTTACTGAGCTATATTTTGTAGACCGTGGCACAACATAGCAAATCAGTACAGAATATTGAAATGGAAGAAATGCATTATGGGAAGTGTAAGATAATATAGCATAATATATCCACCACAATGGTTTAGTTTTTCAATTAACACATTAAATGCTACAACATGTAATGGCTTAATTGGTCTTGCACAGATCATGTACACTGTAAATATAAACCAGAAATGCAAGGAAATTTAATCAATTGACTATTAGCGTAGAAGAAATTAATGTCCAGACTCTGTGTCTTTTTAACATATTAACACCTACTTGTTAGGTCAAGTTGTTGTATCAATATCAATAAAATGACTGAGCAACAGAGATAATGGAATTATGTGTGGAGCAAATACCCTAATTCCAAACAGTAGATGATCATACAATCTGATAAAAAAAAAAATACACTCGTGTTTAAAGGGCTGTAACTACAGATCTATAAAAGGCTGTAAATGAAAATAGCATTAATAAAAATTCCTTTAAAAGGAATAGGGCGGGCAAATGAAAAATTGTCAAGAGAAATGAAAGAATGAGTATTAAAAACAGGGAAAATATGACACAACATCAATTTCCAATGGGGAAATAACACAAAATGTATAAACAAAGTTAAAAGACGGAGAAAAGAGTTTTTAACTTTTATGACGTTTATGTTATTCCCCCATTGGAGGTTGTGTCATATTTTCCCTGATTTTTTATAATCTTATCAATTGCTTATCCTTTGGTTCCCTGCTGGTCAGTTGGAACAGATTTTCCCTGTTTTCATATCAACCCTTCACATCATAACAGAAGACGTTTTATGTTAACATTTTATACATTCATGGTCTGCTAGCTCCCTCCCAATTTACCAGCCCAAATGGTTTGTTTTACACTTTTTCTGAAGATCACTAACTATTATTCAATGTTGATTGTTGTACAACTATATGTAAAATTACTGTTAAAATTACTATTAATAACATCACCATTGAAATTGCTCCTTTGCAATGATTTATAAGAGCCCATAATGATACCCATGTTTGCTTCTTATTCCAGAACCACCCATGTGTAAAATGCACCCTATGCTGTTTTGGGCTCAAAATTAGACACTATGTCTAATTTTGAGTCTATTTATCAGACTACATTTGAAATCTGATCTTCTGGATTGTATACTCCCAAATAGTGGTCTAAATTTGTGCCTATATTTAGTAATGTTACTGCCAAACCAATTTTAGAGGATCTGCTGAAATATAGGCACTTTGGGTTTGCAGTGTATGGTCCTAAACCCTCAATATAATTGTTTCTTGTTTTCCTTCTCACCCAGTTGTTTGTCTCCAAGATAAGTACTTAGTGGTCCAATTAACATTATTGTTATCTTATTGACTATGCAGCTCAAAAATTTGGCCCTGCTTTATATTAAGGTGCGACAGGTGTAATCGGTTTTTGTGTGAAGATCATAGAAATTCAAAACTTGGTAACAAAACAAAGTAACTGATATAAACAAAAAAATACTCAAATGTTAAGCATATTAATTAGCTAATTTGCATATTTAATTAGGGAAAATGAGCTACAGCACCATTGGTGCTCTTGTTTTGTGGTGAAATTATTCTAACAATGTTGCTGATTGGTCCAAGTGATAATGAAAACTCGTTTTTGACCAATAGGCAGGTAGTTCTCATGGGGTTAAACGGACAGATCATGATGACCAAAACTGAGCTCTTACAACTGTGTAAGGAATCAACAGCTGGTGAGATTCCTAGAGCACAAACATATATGTGACCTGCTCCAACAAAACCCGGAACGAGTCGTCAGACATGGTTTTTGAGTTATAGGCCTTTAAAGATTCCATTCTCATAAAAAATGAAATTTTGGAATTCTTAATTTCATGGTATTTGACTGTGTTATAAAGTGGACTTTCAAATCCTTGAAACTACCTATTAAAAAGAGGTTTATTTAATGTTTATTTAATCAATAAATAATAGTTGATCTATAATAAGCCCTATTTAATCCTGTGTAAGGCAGGAAACTAATTGGCCATTATTCAGAATAGCAAAATTAGGCAAAAATATCAAGGTATCATTTGCAAAATTATCCATATCTTGATGATATTTATATAATTTTGGTATTATTTTAAAGCTTATTGTCAGAGTGCTTTCATTTTTATTCAAATCATGAAATGTCAAAAATGCGACAATTGTTCCTGGTTTTGTCAGAGCGGGTCACATATATGAAATCATCATGCGGAGCAGGCTACCACAAGATTTTTCAATGCACAGCGATCTTGAACAAGGAGCAGGCTACCACAAGATTTCTCAATGCATGATCTTGAACAAGTGCGGCCATCTCTACCGTATTCCTTCATTGTACCTTAGCACACTTTGGATACGGTTAATATGAGGTGCATGGGCATCCAAGTGTCTTTTTGCCATGAGGTGGTATATAGAAAGCATATACTGTTATGTGACATGACGCTTCAAGAGTATTTGATATCAGAGACGTCTGTGAATTATGAGTGCCCCCCGAACTGATATAGAAAGCATACCTTATAGCAGATGAGGGGTGTGGTTTGATTTGTATTGTAATACAAAATTACTGTTCCTTCAATTTTCAGCTATACGCGATGAAGAACGTAGTGCTCTAGAGAAGACTGGCTATATACAAAGTTTCAGTACTGGTATGCCACCTGTAGTTACTATTATGAGTGCATCATTTACCATCATCCTTCATACATCATTGGGCTACGACATAGATGTACCACAGGTTGGCTTGTTTGTTACTAGTTTGTCCTTTTAGAAATATCATTTTTCAGTTGTCTTGCCTGCAAATTGCCTTGGTTCTGGGGAGCTAATCCTGGTTGCAACGGTTTATTGTGGTAGACCTAGGGTGTGCACTGTTTGGCGGCAAGTCCAAAAATAGTTTATGGAGTCATTTGGGGCTACTAATGATCAGTGCTATTCTGAGTAATGGGACATTCTACGGTAATTGAAATCCAAACACCCTCATTGGAAGACTTGACCTTAATCTCCTACACAGGGAGTGTTCATTGTAAATTGAGTTACCCATTCTGGTAATCCCACTGAAATGCACATTCACTATGTGGAAGATTAACCCTAACACCCAACCCTGTTTTTTGCTATTGGAAGTTAAAGAAGAAACGTAAAAGGAGAGAAGATGAACAAAGAAGTCACTTGGCACCCCTGGGATTTGAACCTTTGACCCCCCCGCATGCCAACCACATAATTATGAGTGTTAGGGTTAAGGTCATGTATCCATATTGGGGGTGTATGGATATCAACTGGAGTATCCCAGTGTGCCAAGACCCTATGGTCCATATGCATAGAAGAGTTAGACTGGGTCTAAAGTTAGACCTGGTCTAAAGTTAGACCTGGTCTAAGTGGAATTTAGTTCCATCCCGAATGGTCCTTTACTATTATTTTCTTCCCATAGTAGCTAGCAAATTATAAAGATTTTAATGCAAAGTTCAAAAATAATACAAAATAATTTAAGCAAATGTAAAGGAAAATGTCCTTTCTCCTGAGACTAAATTCCACTTAGACCAGGTCTAACTTTAGACCTGGTCTAGTCTTTTGTGCATACGGACCTATGGGTTTGGCATAGTATACTATAAATTGGCAAGATTTATTTTCTGATTTAAAAACTGGTGATTCGATTCTCATTTTATATATTCCTTACAGGCTTTCACCTACCTGGCATTATTGAATGCTATTCGAATTGTTATAACTGGAACACCTGTTGCTGCCAAGGCAATTGCTGAATCACTGGTGGCCATGCCACGGGTTAAGGTGAGTATGGGCTGGACATAACCAGAGGGGGGAGTGCAGGGGTTAGTGTGAGTATGGGCTGGACATAACCAGAGGGGGGAGTGCGGGGGGGTATCATGTGAGTAGTGGATTGACATAACCAGAGGGGAGGGCAGGGGTTAAGGTGAGTAGGGGCTGGACATAACCAGAGAGGAGGGCAGGGGTTAAGGTGAGTAGGGGCTGGACATAATCAAGAGGGGAGGGCAGGGGGTTAAGGGGAGTAGGGGCTGGACATAATCAGAGGGGAGGGCGGGGGGGTTAAGGTGAGTAGGGACTGGACATAACACAAGGGGAGGGCAGGGACATAACCAGAGGGGTGGGTATAGGGGATTAAGGTGAGTATGGGCTGGACTTACCAGAGGGGAGGGCACAGGGAAGACTGCCTTTGTGTAAACACATTTGTTACAAGTCAAATTGGGATGACACAAATCTTTTTAAATTTTGAATCAGACTTTTTTGATACTCTTTTGCTCCCTTTGTACATTGAGTCTGGCTTATTACAAGCTTGAGTAATTTTATGTGGTAAGAATAGTCAGCAGGGCTGAAGGAGATTTAGCTTATCAAATTAAAAGTTTGATAAGCTAGCTCTCTTTTGATTGGTTACTCAGATGATTATATCATGTAATTAACCAATCAGGGGTACAGTAAGAAAGTGTAGTAGTGCTGATGGGGTTAAGATTACTACACCCCTACCCAATTTGTGCCTATTTTGCATTTTTCTCAAAAATTATAGCGCATTGGTGACAAGTAAGATATGTATATTATAGGGCAAGGACTACAACTACTGCACTGGAAATTTTATTTCAGCACAGACAACAGTTGTAGAGTTACAGAAAAAAATGAGGGAAAACCAATATTTGATCAATAAATCAATAACTACTAGCCTTGTGTTGGTGAATTTTCAGTGCAGTAATTGTAGTCCCTTGCCCCTATAATATACATATCTTACCTGTAACCAATGCGCTATAATTTTTGAGAAAAATGCAAAATAGGCACAAAATTGGCCAGGGGTGTAGTACCCCCTTAACCCCAAGTTTTATTCAGGAAAGAAGGAAAGAATTGATAAGAGGAAGAGAAAGAACAAATGAGAGATAGAGGGAGAGAGAATGTGATAATAAGAACAAAGGAAGAGAGAGAGACAAGGTGGGAGAGAGATTTATCATGCCTGCAGGTGTATATACATGGGGGGGGTACTCAGTACAAATGACCATACGGGGACATGCCACAAACATGGGTAGCATTTTCAGCCTTCTGCTATATCAATGACCCCTTTTTCAAAGCTTATTTTGGTATATGAATGGGTCCTTTTTTCAAAAATTTCTAAATTTTTTCGGAAAACAGCCCAATTTTTCCTTAATCTAGCCAAAATTTTCCCAAAATTTTGGGAAAATTTGTAAAAACTAAGACAATTTGGGGTAAATTCGGCCGAAAATTTTGACTTTTGGTATATCAATGGGTCCAAATTTCTTGAAAAATTGGTATATTTATGGGTCTACTTCCAAAATCTCAGCGGCACGTCCCTACCAAAACCAAACTTGAGTACACCCCCGGGATATGCATGCCGGGATGTAGTTTTGTATTTTGATCATGTGCAATTGGGCTATTCCATTTGAAATCCACATTCCCCCTGTGGAAGGTGTAGCCCAGGTTTACCCGTGACAAAAATACATAATACTTAATAATAGAACAGCACAACTTGACAATAGGTTATATTTGCTATTTATTTATTTGAAACCTAGAAAGGGAAAGAACACATAATTATGGATTAATGGAAGTAAAATAAGGTAGTTGAATCAAACGATATGTAATCTGGACATAAAAATCGTCATGACACATTTATTACTTGAATATTGACTTGTAGAAACGCTCTTTAACATTCAGGACTGTCCGATTAACGGAATACCAAGAACCCTGCCTGGAGAAGTCCGTTAGCTTTACTAAGATGCGATTCGCGAGTAAACAGTCAAACAATATGTGAGCCTTGTCGTTTAAGTAACCGCATGCTACGGAATTCCGATTTAGCGAATATCTAGAAATAATGTTATCCTATGTATCACTGCATCATAATGTAACCACATCCATGGATCAACCATTAGAAACAGCTTCATAGCTGTATACCAAGAACTGCGCTTGGGGAAGAAGATCCATCATAGTAGCTCCACGATTCACAGCATTACAGGATAATAAGCAGAGGGGTAAAATAAAAGAGTCATGTAAACCATGTTGTCTTGTAGTTGCCGGTATCTATAAAGAGAAAAGAAGCACAACTACATAATAATACTAAATACATTATCAGTTAACACTATTCAAGTAACAGTTCCATTCTGCAGCCCAATATATCTCACAAAGTAATTTCCAAAAGTAAAACATGCCAGTGGAGATTGGCCATTTCACCACTTGCGCAGTTAAATAACTTCTTCACATTACAACAATCAAACAACAAAATAATAGACTGCAAAACAGAAAAGTTATCTTTTCTAACATGCACATAAGCTAATCATTGAAAAGATCTAGTAACATAGATCTACCAGGTTCGCTGGAAAAGTTAAACCTATTATTATTTACTCATATTCGAACCATATCTCATTATAATTATCCTTACTGACATTAATTATCTCAAGTTCTTAATTTACCGCAATTCATTCAATGAAAATATCCTAAAACCAATATTATCCTAAATCACCAATCACTAAGTTATTTTAACACAGATTATTTATGTAACCAATTTAACTTCATAACAATATTTACTATTTTTCATGTAAACACAAACTTTCTAACTAAACTTTAAGGTCAATCACAAAAACAAGAAACAATTGCATTCCTGTTCTAAATTTATGAAGCCTAGGGTGAACCAACGTAAGCTTGAAAACAAGTTGACATGTATTTTACTATGCAAACATATAACATCTACTTATGCTGAGGATTTAGAGTCACCCTGTAAGTTAATCAAAATGACCATGGCCAAGTTCAAAGATCACCATAACCAGATGGCCAAAGCAGGTGAGAGCACCTATTCCCACACAAAATTATACTCATCAGCAGAAAACCTTGCACTCACTTATTTGTACAAGAATAGTGAAAAAAACTATGCATGACAATATAACAATGATCGATCTTTTATCAAAAGCAGACTTTCGATATAATCCAAATTAAATCTCATCATTAATTAGATACATTAATTAGATAATTTAAAACAAAAATGCTAAACAACAAGATCTGAACAAAGTGTGAAAAATAATAACTCTTTTGCATTTCAACACAAAATCTAGAACAAGTCTAGTCAGGGCACTATGCCCTACTTCAAGTGTATATGTAGAATTCAGTAGGATCCACATAATCACAGTATCATCAGTTTCCGTAATATTGAGCCATTGCATAGGGGATACTCAAGTCAAATTCGAGATGACAAGAGAAGAATAATTATAATCTATCTTCCATTTGGGTGGAAGATTATACCTACACCAAGAGTAACTTCGTCAAGCCATATCTTGAGGCTCAAATACTACTATAATCTTTGCATGTTACGTACCATACATCAAAAATCTAACACGTTCTTACATCGTATGTGTAATCATATGTTTATCGGCTTCACTTACATAAAGCATATCAAATCATAAAAAATTCATTCGACGCACCTACATTGGAGTACGTCCCACTTTCCTAAATACAATTACTTAGAAAATAGAGAAAATCATATAATTCTACTAAACTCACCTATAAAGAGCCAGTTTCATTCTGAAGTCATGTCACAGATGAGACAAGATAATTTTCAGCATGATGACACATTCCATCATGAGTTATCAAAACAATATATAAGTTGGTACTTTTTTTGTCATTTCAGTGCTTGCTTGCATCTCATGGTTAAAACTTATAAATCCAAATTTCCTGATGTGATCTTATGTGATGTTGCCTGGCTGCCAGGTAGTGACAGAGGTGGGCAGTGGAGGAAAAGTATCCTAGCCACGTAGCAAAGTTCTATCAGTTCAAAAGTTCAAGATCAAATATAAAAAAAATAACAACTGAACTATAGAGGGCAATATTTCAGGGGGTTACATTCTCCCCTTTCTAGAATGCGACGTCCTCGGCGCTAAACGCATTTTAAATATCAATTACAAAATAATATCCAAAAGAAATAGGGTCAAAAAGAAAGGAAAACAGTTTTTTCAATAGACAGGGGAAATCTGATTGAGCTCCCCTTTCTAGAATTCTCAGCAGAGGTTTGAAGTAATTCTAATCCAATACTTCCCACGTGATGAAACTGGCTCCCTAGATATTACACGGCATTAGTTATACATGGCATTACATTGTCTACTTAACATTTTACATCAATTACATTAACATTTCAATGTCTGTCAAATAGTACATTACATAATAATCTGCAAAACTAACCAGGTGTCAAGCTGTTTCAAACAAAAAGGCAAACTAATACTTAGCACTTAAAACCAAAAAACAACAAAGTCACAGGACAAAATTTTTTTTAAACCCAAACAACAACAACAAAAACATTCCCGGACGAGCCCCCAATTTGTAGCCCAGGTTTACCCGTGACAAAAATACATAATACTTAATAATAGAACAGCACAACTTGACAATAGGTTATATTTGCTATTTATTTATTTGAAACCTAGAAAGGGAAAGAACACATAATTATGGATTAATGGAAGTAAAATAAGGTAGTTGAATCAAACGATATGTAATCTGGACATAAAAATCGTCATGACACATTTATTACTTGAATATTGACTTGTAGAAACGCTCTTTAACATTCAGGACTGTCCGATTAACGGAATACCAAGAACCCTGCCTGGAGAAGTCCGTTAGCTTTACTAAGATGCGATTCGCGAGTAAACAGTCAAACAATATGTGAGCCTTGTCGTTTAAGTAACCGCATGCTACGGAATTCCGATTTAGCGAATATCTAGAAATAATGTTATCCTATGTATCACTGCATCATAATGTAACCACATCCATGGATCAACCATTAGAAACAGCTTCATAGCTGTATACCAAGAACTGCGCTT
This sequence comes from Amphiura filiformis, assembly GCF_039555335.1. Classification (NCBI taxonomy): domain Eukaryota; kingdom Metazoa; phylum Echinodermata; class Ophiuroidea; order Amphilepidida; family Amphiuridae; genus Amphiura; species Amphiura filiformis. The sequence continues at coordinate 229,301 of NW_027305495.1, forward strand.
GGGGAAGAAGATCCATCATAGTAGCTCCACGATTCACAGCATTACAGGATAATAAGCAGAGGGGTAAAATAAAAGAGTCATGTAAACCATGTTGTCTTGTAGTTGCCGGTATCTATAAAGAGAAAAGAAGCACAACTACATAATAATACTAAATACATTATCAGTTAACACTATTCAAGTAACAGTTCCATTCTGCAGCCCAATATATCTCACAAAGTAATTTCCAAAAGTAAAACATGCCAGTGGAGATTGGCCATTTCACCACTTAGCAGTTAAATAACTTCTTCACATTACAACAATCAAACAACAAAATAATAGACTGCAAAACAGAAAAGTTATCTTTTCTAACATGCACATAAGCTAATCATTGAAAAGATCTAGTAACATAGATCTACCAGGTTAAACTGGAAAAGTTAAACCTATTATTATTTACTCATATTCGAACCATATCTCATTATAATTATCCTTACTGACATTAATTATCTCAAGTTCTTAATTTACCGCAATTCATTCAATGAAAATATCCTAAAACCAATATTATCCTAAATCACCAATCACTAAGTTATTTTAACACAGATTATTTATGTAACCAATTTAACTTCATAACAATATTTACTATTTTTCATGTAAACACAAACTTTCTAACTAAACTTTAAGGTCAATCACAAAAACAAGAAACAATTGCATTCCTGTTCTAAATTTATGAAGCCTAGGGTGAACCAACGTAAGCTTGAAAACAAGTTGACATGTATTTTACTATGCAAACATATAACATCTACTTATGCTGAGGATTTAGAGTCACCCTGTAAGTTAATCAAAATGACCATGGCCAAGTTCAAAGATCACCATAACCAGATGGCCAAAGCAGGTGAGAGCACCTATTCCCACACAAAATTATACTCATCAGCAGAAAACCTTGCACTCACTTATTTGTACAAGAATAGTGAAAAAAACTATGCATGACAATATAACAATGATCGATCTTTTATCAAAAGCAGACTTTCGATATAATCCAAATTAAATCTCATCATTAATTAGATACATTAATTAGATAATTTAAAACAAAAATGCTAAACAACAAGATCTGAACAAAGTGTGAAAAATAATAACTCTTTTGCATTTCAACACAAAATCTAGAACAAGTCTAGTCAGGGCACTATGGCCTACTTCAAGTGTATATGTAGAATTCAGTAGGATCCACATAATCACAGTATCATCAGTTTCCGTAATATTGAGCCATTGCATAGTGGATACTCAAGTCAAATTCGAGATGACAAGAGAAGAATAATTATAATCTATCTTCCATTTGGGTGGAAGATTATACCTACACCAAGAGTAACTTCGTCAAGCCATATCTTGAGGCTCAAATACTACTATAATCTTTGCATGTTACGTACCATACATCAAAAATCTAACACGTTCTTACATCGTATGTGTAATCATATGTTTATCGGCTTCACTTACATAAAGCATATCAAATCATAAAAAATTCATTCGACGCACCTACATTGGAGTACGTCCCACTTTCCTAAATACAATTACTTAGAAAATAGAGAAAATCATATAATTCTACTAAACTCACCTATAAAGAGCCAGTTTCATTCTGAAGTCATGTCACAGATGAGACAAGATAATTTTCAGCATGATGACACATTCCATCATGAGTTATCAAAACAATATATAAGTTGGTACTTTTTTTGTCATTTCAGTGCTTGCTTGCATCTCATGGTTAAAACTTATAAATCCAAATTTCCTGATGTGATCTTATGTGATGTTGCCTGGCTGCCAGGTAGTGACAGAGGTGGGCAGTGGAGGAAAAGTATCCTAGCCACGTAGCAAAGTTCTATCAGTTCAAAAGTTCAAGATCAAGTTTCCAAAAAATAACAACTGAACTATAGAGGGCAATATTTCAGGGGGTTACAAAGGTTTAGCAAAAGTCTTCCACAGAGGGAATATGGGTTTCAAATAGAGACAATGGTGTAGCTTGCATTTCAAATACTCACTCCAATTGTGGAAGATGTAGACAAACCCTTATACAGGTATTGTGCATAATGGCTTTCAAAATAATGGAAGATTATTTAATTGGTTTATATTTGATCACATCAAACAACTGTGTGTGGAAGACTTCTTTCATCTTCCATGTGAATATGTTGATCATGGTGTAGACTGCTGTTACTTTCCTGATGTTTTTTAGCATAACATTAGCGTTATTATGAAAGTTGGAATTAAAGTAATTCGCCTGTGACATCACCTGTCAATCAAACTCAGAAGTTGTTGTGATGATGTCTCAACGCAGCGCAAAACATTGTGTCTTATGGCAAGTTTTGTACCTTCAAAGAAAGAAAAAAGAAAGCGCAGTGATTTATAGTGCGCTACGCACAGGCACAACGCCTAGACGTTGATCCACAAGCCTCCGCACACTTTACAGGTTGTCGCTGACCACTACGGCCCACATCATTCCACAAACCATTTAACAGCATTTCAGGGACTTTGCTGCTTCAAGAGCGCACACCTTAGACATTCCACAAATAACCTTCGCAACCAGGATCAGCTCCCCGAGTTTCATACGGGTTACAACGAGACAAATTAGCAGTGAGTTCCTTGTCCAGGGGAATTTCAAGCTAACTCAATTTTTCCACGAGAGCATACTAGGCACCGCCATCAGGGTTCGAACCCGCAACCTCTCGCACCATAGTCGAACGCCTTATCGATTGAGCTAACTTGACTGCTAAAGATACAAACCATCTCAAAAGTTAGGTCTTTAGTGATTGAAAATTTTCTTTCCTAAATTAGAGACCATGCCAACAATGCGTTGATAAATATTTGAAGTGAATGCTCTTCTGTGTCCTTTTATTTTTTTAATCAAATATACGAGGGGCAGTCAGTATGTTTTAAGAGTGGACTCGTGGCGTCATATGTGGATTGTTTTCATGGCATTTCTAAATGATTACATAAACACTGTACCTTTGTCTTTCAAACAACACATGCAAAAATTATATCACACACATGATTACGTAACAGCATTAGCATAAAACCAATGGTCTAGAGTCACCTGGCGAAATTGAGTCGTTTTTGTTAAGGGAAATAAGAGGCTGAAATGAGGTATTGTTGTATTTTTTATATTTTCTCGGGAATTAAAGAATAGAGAATACTGCCTTTTGGAACAGTAATAGAACACAAACTACCAGTTCATTAAACCATGTTTCTTGGGCTGTAAAGGTTTTAGTTTGTTTAAAATGCATGGTCAAATATGTCTTATTTTTGACAAAAACAAGGCTTTTCTTTCTATACAAATCTTGATATTGCCAAAAATAGCAAACGTAGAAATTAAATTTTTTTGGCCAGTTCTGTTGACTAATCTCCAAAAATTTACACGGGAGTCTCCCTAGAAAATATTTGAATCCGTGATTAAAATATAACTCTTATTCTACCATTGTTACATTTATACAAAAAGTAGTGGTACAGAGAGAGAGGCCATCGTTTTAATAAGAAATTTATTTTTAAAACTTTTCTGTTCATTTCAGGTTGAGATCATCCATAAAAATTCATATAAACATTAAAATTAAATTTTCATAGCATTTTGTAATATTTTAGGCCCTATTTACATGGAATTTGGCCATTTTCGTGCATTTTCACCATGTTGTATCGGTCATCCTACCTACGCATGCGCAGATTATTGTTTGATTTGCACCAGTTATCATAGCACTGAGTACTAGCTCTCACACGTGACCAGTCATTATATTTTAGTCTGTTTCATTTTGGAGATAATTAATATCATTTGTTATAACTGCTTTTTAATTAACGCCATTTTTGCAGAATAATTTTGCTTCCATTCAAGCACTAAAGTTGTTGAAGTTTCCAGACGTCCCATTTCCACCACAGTTTATTGACAAGTCTCATATTTTACCAAATGCAAACTGAGGACCTAGTGTTTATTCCTGCCAAAAACTAGCCTAATACACCTTGTACTTTTTCTGTTTTCGGACATTTTAAACACGTGTCTTTGCTGTAATTTAAAAGGCCCGCCTTTTTGCGTGATTTGGCAGAGTCCCTAATATATTGATTTTATGCTAATGCTGTTACGTAATAATGTGTATGATATAATTTTTACATGTGTTGTGTGAAAGACAAAGGTACAGTGTTTATGTAATCATTGAGAAATGCCATGAAAACAATCCACATATGACGTCACGAGTCCACTCTTAAAACATACTGACTGCCCCTCGTATTGTTTGATTTATCATTCAATTTATATAATACAGGAATTATTGTTAATGCAAGAGATGGAGCCCATTCAAGACAAGCCTAAGAACCCAGCTAATACCATTGAAATCAGCAAGGCCACATTTGCATGGGATAAAGAGAGTACCAGCTCATTAGTGTCCAGCATTGCAAGTTTACAGCAACAGCTGCCGGAGGAAGGGAAAGATAATCAGCTACAGCAGACAAATGGAGAAATGGAGATTTTGCTTGATGACAACTCGCATTTAGTCACATGCCTTCTTGATATGAATTTGGTTGTTGAAAAGGTGTGTATATATTTATGGGTTGACAACATTTTATTTATGCCAATTTGTTTGAATAAATGAGAGTGTTGGTAGATAAATGCCACATATGTGAGAATACTTTCTGCCGCAGTGTGACTTTTCATCATGCCGCTTGCACTTTTCTGCAAGCGGCGCAGCACACTGCTGAGCAATACACTACAGAGCGGCAGTGGCATATCTGAAAACGAATGTTTCGGCTCAGTACTGCTCTGTGCTCTGTGCTCATTCAACTCTTAGCAATCTGCCACTTTGAGCAAAGGAGTGGAGCGATCGATATATTGGCTTGCTGCTGGTCACCGCTAGCATTTTGAACCAAAATCGTCTGCAAAGTTTCAAGTCAGGAAAGTATGAAACAAGAATATTTGGAAGTTGTTTAAGCATGCAAGATACAGTGCATATTGCAGGAAAATTGTATGCATGACCTTGTGCAATGTTCTGCATATTAACATTGTTCTATTTCAAATAAAGGGTTCTCTTGTAGGCATCTGTGGCAGTGTCGGCAGTGGTAAAAGCTCATTAATATCCGCCCTGCTAGGCCGTATGGTGAAAATTAATGGCACCGTAGCACTGGAGGGTTCCATAGCATATGTCTCACAACAAGCATGTATATTCAATGCAACTGTAAAAGAAAACATCTTATTTGGGGATGATTATGATGAGGAGAGATATGCCAAAGCCATTGATGCTTGTAGCTTACATGAGGATTTAGATATCTTAGCACAGGGAGATGAAACTGAGGTAAGAATGATTAATTGCTTGATGATGATGTTATGATGAGAGATATGCCAAAGCCATTGATGCTTGTAGCTTGCAGGAGGATTTAGACATCTTAGCACAGGGAGATGAAACTGAGGTAAGAATGATTGATTGATTGATTGATTGATCGATGATGAGGAGATGAGGATTTAGGCATCTTAGCACAGGGGAGCTGAAACGGACTGGTAATGAAAAGTTGACTGGTAAAATGATCGAACAAGTGAGAATTTGTAATATCACCAATTGTCTTTTCACCAACTTGTTGGAGTTGTCTTGTCACCAACTTAGTTTATGAGTTTTGTTAATGATAACTTCAGTACCATATTTACATCATCAAAATATATACTTTTTACAGATCGGTGAAAGGGGTATCAACCTAAGTGGTGGTCAGAAACAACGTGTTAGCATGGCAAGGGCGCTTTACTCGAATGCGGATGTGTACCTATTAGACGACCCTTTAAGTGCAGTGGATACTCACATAGGACAGCATATCTTTAGACATTGCATCCAAGATGCATTACAAGGGAATGGAAAATCAGTTGCATTTGTCACTCATCAACTGCAGGTAGGTTTATTACAATTGTGTACATTAACAAAGAATCCATATCAAATGGATGCACTTGTCGGCTGTTATAAAAATAGATGATTTTTACATCTTCCCTTTCCAAAAATCGATCAGGCTAAAACAGGCCGACCAATAACAAAAGTGCATATTATAATCTCTGCAAATATGGTATCGTGCAATCCAAATACGGCAGCCAGCGTGCTTGCGCAGCTTGTTTGACGCACAACAACACGCCAACGCCGGTCAATTGTGTGCGACATTGGAACAATTACGCATTTTGTGGTCAATTGTGAGATATTAATGACCTCGATTTGCGTTCATGTTTTCACAAATAACTAAATGTAATTGGATCGCACGCATCGTGTTTAATATTGAGGTTATGAATCTGTTTTAGTCTATGTTTACTACATTATAAAAGGTTAATGATGTTGCAGCTCAAGTTAAAAACAGGGGAAACAGTGAAAAGCGTGGAAAATTAGTCGTGCAAAAATTTCTACTTGCACGGTAATTTGTCTAAATGTATAGTATGTTCTTGTCATACAGTACTTGGCGGACTGTGACTATGTCGTGCTGATGCGTGATGGTAGAATAGCTGAGGAGGGTATACACAATGACTTAATGACCAAAGATGGAGAATACGCAAATCTAATACGAACATTTCATATGGACGAACACGAAGACAATAACGATATGTTGCTGGACACAAGCAGCAATCATGAATCAAAGACAAGTCTTGATGGGGCAAGTCATCATAGCTTGACTTCATCAATAGATGAGATCGGAAGCAAGAAGGGCGTGAGGCCAGACTTCCTAAGCTCTTCATCTGATATATCAATGGTAGACAAACTGAAATATGAAGGTTGGTAGTAAAGGGTATGGTGATGCTACATGTAGCAGGCTCAGTGATTGTTATTTCAGTTTTTTTGGGACAAAGGTAAAATTTTGTTTTACATGGCCAATTTTCAATTTTACACTATTTGAAGGGTTGAAATTTTCACCTCCCTGACAAAGACCACACTAATCAGGAATTTCAATAAAAGTCTTAACTTTCATTGTGTCTCGTTATCACAGGCGGTCTGATTAAGGATGAGGCCGTGGAAGCCGGAGTAAGCCGATTCCAGACGGCGCTTTCCTATATCAGGGCATGTGGCGGGTTTATCGTAGCTTTTTTGGTGCTGTTCCTCTTTGTATTGTTTATATTTGGTAATATATTTAGTAATTGGTGGCTCAGTTACTGGTTCCAACAAGGTGATGGGGTAAGTGATAAAAAGTAGACTGTATTGAAAACCTGGATTATTGCATTCCACCCCTTCCAATGGTGCACTGGTCAGTGATGGCACCAGGTATTTTTTTCGGGGATGGGGGAGCATTAAGGGGGAAAAGTGAATTTCAAGGGGGGGAAAATCGCGCAAGTGTACATAATGGGGGGGGGGGCAAGACAAACATTTGCCTCTTTGCCCCCTAGGCTTCCTTAGCATGTGCAATAAATTAGCACTTCGTGAATGGCGCCCACTGCTGTGAGTAAAAATTAGAGAAGATACCTTACACTTCCCATAATGCATTTTAATTTCCTGTACTGATTTGCTATCAACAAACAGAGCACATCCAGGTCCAGATATGTTTATTTCTTAAATATCAACCAATGTTTAGTCAATCTATTCTAAGAATGAAACAAAGGGAACCTGTAATGGGAGTGTCATTTGCTGAAAAGAAGTGATGCATCATGCTGCAAAGGATTCTGGGAAGGGAAATATTGCAATGGATTCTGAGATGGGTAAGATATCTTCTATGAGTTACACTATTCTTTGTGATGAGACTCATGGGAATCTCAATATTTTGTGATGGACAGATACCTATCCCAAACATGGATTCTAAAGTGATTTATTTAAATGTATTTATGCTCATATTTTGTTTTTCAGGGTGCATCATTGCTTTCATCTAATAGCACATCATCAACAGATCTTGGTAGCATCTTGGACAACCCAGATCTATGGAAGTATCAGATAATCTATGGATGCTCTGTACCAGCCCTTATACTGATTACTCTCTTTAAATCAGTAGTATTCACAAAGGTTAGTCATGATGAGTATAGTAGTATGGTTGTATCAGATTATCTATGCTAGAGGGCCAAATCCATGTATACTAGTTGTTCGGTGTCAACTTATTTGCATATTAGCACTATAGAGTCTTTGCTGCCATTGATCCTAGCTCAGATAGAAAATACTTTTTTAAGCATTTGTTATGAAATAAAGCATAAATGTAAAATATGACCACTGTGCATATTAGACTCAAAATTAAAGAGAAAATCATTGTTTGCATGGCATGTTATAGAAATTGTTAAAACGAATTGAACAATTTTAGATCATTTGGTTATAACTTATGAATAAAATATTGGAAAAAAAACACAATTTTTCACTTTCATTTTTTTTATTGCTCAAACAAATCGCCATTTTTCTTACGTACACATGCTTAGGATTTTTACCCCTCCCTCCCTCTTACGTGCGCTTTGTACGTAAGTGAAAATAAGCGAAAATTATGGACGGCCCCTTAGCCTACAGCATATCCTGGAATCTATGAATGAATGACCTTGTTCACCTGCTTGGGCAGCTTGAAACTTGTTGTAGATTGTCTATTGGATTCTTTTTATCTACTTACTGCTTTGTATCCATGTGGGGTGTTTTCCCCCATGACCTTTGACCTTGACCTCCTATGACCTTCAAAACCACAAGGTCAACATGCTTTTCCCGTCACCTACCCATGTCCCAAATATTGGATTGATGCGTCGAAGCGCGACGAAACGCATAGCCGGACAGACACACACACGGACAAACACACACACAGACAGACAACGGCTATTATTTTAGAAGTATAGATATATTTTAGGGGCCAAACTAGTTCTTGTTGTGCTTTCAAATTTCAGACAACTCTACGTGCAACAACTCATCTCCATGACGAGGTCTTCAAAAAAGTAGTTTCTTGTCCGATGAGTTTCTTTGAGTCCACCCCATCTGGGAGGATATTGAACAGATTCTCTAAAGATATGGATGAAGGTAAGAATCAGTCAATCAATCAATCAATCAATACCACACTACATAGGAGGTTATAAACAGGTTATGATCTGGATGAATCAACGTACCCCAAATGATTTGCAAATTTAGAAAATCCCATAGGAAAATTGCCAAAAAATGGCTTGTGCCCCACCACTCCCCATCAGTGTGTTTGTCTAACTGTACTTGTATTGAGTAGTAGATAGAACATGTACGTAACTTATCATCATCAAGTCTTCCATGAGTGTCTCTTTTGATAGTGTCAAATGCTTTACTCATATCAAGTAAAAGAATAGTTATTTCATAATTTGATGATGTTATTGCTTTTTCAGCAAGTGTTTTGGTGGTAATTACATGTTCTGTTTAAGTTTTCTGCTGTTCTTGTAATCATGATTATGACAAGAATTTTTCGAAGTTCAGAGAGAAGAATATTATTATAGATCTTAAGTTTTGTGGTGGTCCTTGTTTTTTCCTGGTTTTGGTATTGGTATTAATATTCCTGTCTTTACTTCTTTAGGGTGATCTCCAGTTTTGGTCATACGATTGAATAAATTTGCAATTCCGTGATGTATGATTGGTGGGCTATGTTTAATAAGTTCAGCTTTGAGTTAGTTGGTCACATCCTGGACTTTTGTTATTATTTAGTGATTTTACAGCTTTTTGTGCTTACTTGCAGTGAAAGGTACTTCCGTTTCTCTTTGTTTTATTTCAGGTATTTCTACTTTTGAATCAATGTGAAAAACTGTTCTAAAATGATTTGTTATGATTTGACCTCTTCAGTCATGATTTGTTGTGATTTCAACTTGTTCTTTGACATTTGTTGTTAGACCATGTTCTCCATCAACCACAAGTTTTTTCTTTGGTTTAGACTGTTGGAATTGTCTAACTGCTTGGCACATCCTGTTTGAGTCATTTGTGTTGTTTTCTATTTCTTCAACCTGTTCAGTTATTTTCTTTGTCTTTTCTTTTTCAACCAGTTTGTGTATTTCTTTGAGGATTATATTCCTTTTTGTTTTCTTTTCTCTGCATTTGGTTTTATCAGTGTTCGCATCATTTCTTAGCTTTTGTTGTTCTTTGGATAGTTCTTCTTTACATTACAAATAGTTCTCTGATAATTCTGTAATTTGCATCAATCAATCAATTGGTTATCTTGTTTTTTATCTTACAGTCGACGTATGTCTTCCATTGCACATTGAATACTGGATTCAATACATGCTGCTGGTGCTTTTTACCATTGGAGTCATTGCCATTGTATTTCCATGGATTCTCATCACAGTTGCAATCTTGGTGACATTCTTTATCATACTGATAGCGCTTTTTAACCGCACCATCACTCACATAAAGCGTGTAGATAACATATCAAGTTCACCATGGTTTGCACATCTTATGACGACAGTACAAAGCTTATCTACTGTTCATGCGTATGGAAAATCTGATCAATTTATGAGAAAGTAAGAATGAGCAGTGTTTGATGTCCTTGTGTTTGTGTGATTAGTTTGTTCATATTGTTTGCTTGCTTTTGCTTAACCATAATTATTATAGAAAGCTCATATCAAGAGATGTGTACAAAAAATCAAATACATTTTAGAATTAAATTTAAGCACAGTATTAAACTGAGAGGAATTTTTGTCTCACAACTGAGACAAATTTTCATTACACAACTGAGACGAAATTTTGTCTCACAACTGAGACGAATTTTCATCTCACAACTGAGACAAATTTTCATCTCACAACTGAGACGAATTTTCGTCTCACAACTGAGACGAATTTTCATCTCACAACTGAGACGAATTTTCGTCTCACAACTGAGACGACAACTGAGACGAATCATCGGACTCGTTACCACAATATTTCGATGGTTTCTCATTGCTGTAGCATTCTTGGTGATATTCTTTATCATATTGATAGCGATTTTCAACCGCACCATCACTCACATAAAGCGTGTAGATAACATATCAAGTTCACCATGGTTTGCACATCTTATGACGACAGTACAAAGCTTATCTACTGTTCATGCGTATGGAAAATCTGATGAATTTATGAGAAAGTAAGAATGAGCGGTATGTGTTTGATGTCCATGTGACTGCTTGTAAACTGGCCTCAAAAAGAAACTTATAATTTTTGACAAGGTCATATTTTAAAATCCTCTCCATGAAAATGAACAAAAATTGCACACAGGATTACTTCAATACTCTACTCTAAACACATGTTAGTAACCAAGCAGTTGTCCAACTGACACAACAGTAAAATGCACTGACACGGAACAGCTTCCGGGACCACATTCACAGGCGAGTAAGTGGAACCCAACAAAAGAAATCTGTTGGGATGTGAATTTTGGTCCAGAAAGGTATTCCATGTCAGTGCATTTTGCTATTGTGTCAGTTGGACAACTGCTTGGTTACTGACATATGTTTAGAGTAGAGTATTGAAGTAATCCTGTGTGTTTTGTTCATTTTATGGAGAGGATTTTAAGATATGACCTTGTGAAAAATTATAAGTTTCTTTTTGAGGCCAGTTTATACACATGGATAGTCTAATGTATTTGTGCAGAAGTATAGATGGTCTGTTTATGGGTGGTTGTTTGGGGTTGTGTTTGTACACAATGGCAATAAAGCAAAAATGTGCAATTTGCATTCAAAATAGATATTTTTCTCCACAAAATGTTAGTGTTGACTATCACATATGTATCAATTTCAAGCTGAATAAATGGGATAAAACAAATAAATTGATATTTCATTTCAGCGCCTATCATCGCCAATGTGTGTATTAGTCCTCCATTGATACTGAGGTCGATTGGTTGAACATAGTTTCGTGCATGGATGTATAAATAAGACATATAACATAAAGACGCATCTATATACGCATCGATAAGTTTTGATTTTCCTGTGATAAGCTTAACATATTTTACCCAAATGCATGCTAAAAGTGCAATGAAAGGGGTACATTGCTTAACCAGGTGCAAGATTGGTAAGTCCAGAGTAGTCGGTGCTAATGAGGGGAGGGGAGCTGATATAGTCACTCGGTCAGTTGATTTAAAAATTTTTTATTTGCATGGTCACATATTCATAAAGGAATAGGTTTGTTCAGGTAGGTCAATTTGTCCACACTCACAATGCCTAGAGTTTCAGAACCTTCTATTCTTTGTCTGGTTTCTTAATGCTCTGCGTCACATTTTGTCACATTTTAGGTTCCATAGACTGCTTGACGAGAACACCGTACCTAAGATTATGTTCTTTTTAGCTAATAGATGGCTGGCTTTGCGATTAGACGTTCTTACTGTGCTACTGATAATGACTGTTGCATTATGTGTTGTGTTTACTCATGGTTATATACCACCAGCATACGCAGGACTGGCATTGTCATGTGCAACATCGGTAAGTGGGGGTGTATTTGTGTGTTACATAGCTAGCTGGCTTTTAGATTAGACATTCTTACAATGCTACTGACAATTATGACTGTTGCATTGTGTGTTGTGTTTACTCATGGTCATATACCACCAGCATTAGCAGGACTGGCATTGTCATATGCTACATCGGTAAGGGGGGTGTATGTTGCATAGCTATGTAATAGATGCTAATAAATATAGCTGGCTTTTCAATACGTCACTCCTGATGATGAATATTGCATTGTGTGTGTGTTGTGTTTACTGACATTGGTCGTATACCACCAGCATTTAGCAGGACTGGCTCTGCCATATGCTACCTCAGTAGGACTTCCCACAGATGGGCAGCTGCCACCTTCCTTTTCCCCCTGGCTACGCTACTGCAATGACACATACTGGCTGAACATGTTGGGCTGTGCAATTTCATACTGCGCAACATGTTTGAATTTATACATTTTCAAATCACTCCAAATTTCTCAATCACTTTAATAAAAAGAAATAAGAATGATATATAAGTTTTCTTTTTTTACACAAATGCAATATTATTCTGCAGTTAACAGACGTTTCAACATGTTCATAATAAGTTTATTGCTTTTATTTAATTCTGTTAAAACCATATTACCATTCAAACAAGTGGGGACTGTTTTAGGTTTTAAGATTCAAATGTCTGCTGATAATCTGTTTATACCTCTGTTTTGTTTCTATAGCTTCTTGGTTTATTTGAATACGTCGTCCGAATGACTGCATACGTAGACGCTCATTTTACATCAGTAGAAAGAATTGTAGATTATATCAAGGTATGTGTAGAGTTGTTGCACTAGTTAGATTGCAGAAGAAGTTCTTGTTATTCCATATAATGGGGTGTGTGGATTTAAAGGCAACTCCATTTGAAATCAACATGCCCTGTGTGGGAGATTAAGGTCATATCTTCCAGATAGGGTGTATGGATTGCAATTGGAATAACCCATGCACTTCAGCAAATATATGGGTGTAACCTATATTCTGTGAACTGTCGCTTTTCATCTGAAATAATGGACTAAATCATGTAAGCGCTGCTTTCTAATGCTTCTAGGATTCTCTTTCCTGTGTTGTGTATTTCAGAATTTAACATCAGAGGCACCAAAAAAGATCAAAGGTCATGAACCTGCAGCAGATTGGCCCAAACAAGGTCATATAAAGTTTGAGAAATTGAAGATGAGATACCGTGACAATCTGCCGTTAGTTTTACGAGGGATTTCCTTTGAAGCAAAACCAAAAGAAAAGATTGGAATAGTAGGCAGAACAGGTTCTGGTAAGTAAAAGTATAAATAGAAGGTCCTCGGTTTAAATCCATGGGATTTAATTTGGTATTGCAATGGATGGATGACTTAATGGTTAGGGTACTCGGCTTTGGTGCATGTGGTCCCTATAGGCGTAGATCTGGGGGGGGGGGGTAAATTCCCCCAATATTTTGCCAGGGGATGGTCCATACAATTATCCCCCCATGTTGATGCCTGTATATGGGTTTCTGACCAAATTAACCTCATATTTGGCCATTTTAGCCCCAAAAGTGCCAATTTGTGCGAGCTTCGCGCGAATTTATTCCTCTTTTGCACCATATTTCACCAGTTTAGCTTCAATATGGTGAAATTTTTCATGCACTTCGCGCGCATTTGTACCATAAACTTATTCTGTCACCAACAGGTGCTGGATTCAATATACTTCAAGAAATCCAACCTCATCCCCCAATGTCAAAAAGAAATCTACGCCACGTGGTCCCAGGGTGTTGGCTCTAGCCTCTGCACTATCCACATGCAAGCAATCAACTGTCTACGCCTCGGCCTTGATGTTGGCGCTGTGCGCCTCTTCTCGCGTCAGTGCTGCGTGCCTCTTTATCGGTGCTATAATGCCCCTCTGTTTGTGCTAACTGATCAAGTTCTACTAAGGTTTTAGCTTGAAAAAAATAAGTCTGAACTGAACAATAACAGGCAACATATTTGTATGTTAAATTGAAACTAGATTTCGAATGGAGTCATCCATTTAGATAACCCTATTTTAAATTCACACTCCCTGTGTGGAAGATTAAGGCTATGTCTTCCATAGGGGGTGTATGGATTTCAACTGGAATAGCACATTGTTTCTATATCCTATACAGGCAAATCTTCTTTGGGTGTGAGCTTATTCAGACTAGTGGAGAAAGAAGAAGGTGAAATCAAGATTGATGATATCGATATCAGCGCCATAGGTCTCTATGATCTACGCTCAAAACTAGCCATAATACCACAAGATCCTGTGTTGTTCATTGGAACTATTAGGTAAGAATTAATAGGGGTCCATGATTTGCTGATCACAGGGAAGGGGCGATCTGGAGGGGCCTTCACTGAAGTTTTGGTAGGGGGGTTCGGCACGGAGCGCTAAACTTTTGGAACTAAGAACTAGTTTTGGGCAAAATAGGGACTTGATGAACTGAAATTTGAGCATTTTTGATGGGTCTTGTCAAATTTGGTTAAATTAAAGGTTTTGAGCTAAAAAATTCCAAAATTTTCCAAATTTCAGGTAATCAAGAGCTACAATTGTCACGAGTTTGAGGCGTAAAGAACTTGAACATGATCCTAATGTTGGTCTTAAAGAACCTGAAAAAGGGACCCTTGATCACCGCACATACCCATACCACATTTACATGTGAAAGCCCTCTCCGGGAGGGGGACAGTGTATGGGGAGTAATGGTGAGACTACAACATCAATGGGCTATTCCAGTTGAAATCCATGTTCCCCAATGGGAGACATGATCTTAATCTGAATGGGTGACTCCATTCAAAATTCACACCCCCTGTGTAGGAGATTAAAGACATGTCTTCCATAGGGGATGAGTGGGTTTCAACTGGAACAGCCCAATATATCAGCTCAGTATGGTTTACGCTCAGCTATCAATAATACCACAAGATCCAGTGTTGTTCACTGGAAAATATGAAAGCTGTCAACACAGATCGATTTGGCAATGTCGGCTTTGCAAAGAGGCTGTACATTATTCATATATACCCGTATGGCAAATTAACATTAATGAAAACAGGAAAAAGATATTCCTGTATCGAAATGGGCAAGTATATAATTTTGATTAATGTGTTATGGATGCTTTTGTAAATGTGGTTTAACATTTCAGATTTTCGGACAGGGTCACGGTAAAGTAGAGGGTCCCAGGGTTAGAGCTAAAAGGGGGCCCAAGTCACAAAATCATGAAAAATGAGTGTCAGTTTCTGCTACAAGTGGGGTATCTATGCCCTCTGTACAAATTTCATAATAAAAGAATGTGGTAGAGCATTGAAACTGCATGGTCCAACCACCCTACATTGAAACTACATTGCAATAACAGCCTTTGATTGTAATCAAATTTTAAGTATATGTACAACTAGATGATATTATGCTTCTGATCAACTTGTGCTTATTAAATAATGATAAATACTTATGATGATGTTATTTAATGTTCACATTTCAGATACAACTTAGACCCATTTATGCAGTATAGTGATGAAGAAATTTGGAGTGCCTTAGAGAAAACTTATATGAAAGATATGGTAAGATTATTCTCTTTTGTTTAAGTGGCCTTTATTAATTGATACATTGGTTAATACTACAGGAAGTCTCTTGGTTTTTGGCTATTTCAATGGCCAAAACCGCTGACTGTATTTTGAAAATGCAAAAGCGCGAAAATGACCCAAATTCGTGCACTTTCCATTGTTTGTCATGGTCAAGCTCATGGTTGTTTGATGATACATGTATGTAGAGCTGTATTCATTTTTAAGCAAAGTTGAACATTGATAGCGCTATTGTTCTTTAATCTTGTTTGCATCTTTACAAGGGGTAAACACTTGTTTAATGACATTAAATTATAGAAAAAATTATTATCATGAAATGAAAGGATTAACTCATAAAATTTGGCTACATTAAACTTAAAATACATGTACATAGCGCCCTCAATTTGCACACAAATATACAATTTATAGAATAAAAATTACCACAAAAGGCAGATAAAGATTAAAAATTTGATAAAGAAAGGAAAAGTTATGTCAAAAATAGCTACAAAATATATGTGTATATTAATATGATAGCTGCTGGTATTGTCTAGGACTAGAATTAAAAATCATATAATGTTTTGTTAGAAAAAATAATAAATGATAACATGGCAAGTCAACTTAGAACCTGCCACTTAAATGTTGCTCTTTTTTGTCCATGCAAGAACACAAAAAAGTTCCGAGTCGATTTGTTATTATAGAATAAACCAATTTGATCGGCAAATCGGCACAGAGAAATATCACAATTGTTTTGATCATTGTCATCAATTCTCTCTACTGTACTATCGTCTAAGCAGTGAGATACGGACATAATTAATGAGGAACATGTCAACATAGTTTGCGATGTTCTGGGCTATCAAAGCAAAAGGGCAAGACATGTAATTTATTGGATTATTGAAAGTGTGCCGGTGAGTGTACCAAATTTGAGTAGTGTAGAAGTTAACTTTTACTTTCTATTCATAATAATTATGTTGTTTTCAGGTAAGCAAGTTGGACAACCAGTTAGAAGCTCCTGTGGTAGAGAATGGTGACAATTTCTCAGTTGGAGAGAGACAGTTGCTTTGTATGGCTAGAGCAGTGCTACGTAAAAGCAAGGTGTGTAATTTTTTGTTGTACTAACATCCCCTCAAGCATTAGCCAAGAAAGGGGAATTCGCTGGAATAGTCATTACATCATCACCTTGGATAAAGACAGCCATGCATACAATTTGAAGTGTTTTGGTTCAAGCACCTCTCAAGAACAGTCCGCTGTGTACCATGTTTACACAGTATGACCAATTGGATTTTTGGAAACCAACCAGTTGGTAAAAAGAATATGATAATTTCTGACAAAACTTCACATTTTTAAGACATGTAAGCAGGATAATATGATTTATTTTACTAATTACTATAACTGGACAAATGTTTAGCTCTTAAAACTGTCTAGTTTTTGAGATAATGCCATTTAGGTGGATGTAAACTTCTTTTCATCAACACAAAGTCAATAGGAACCATGCATGACTGGGAACATGTCCTTGAACCAAAGTAGGCATACAGGCTGTATTATGACATCACACTATTCCAGCGAATATTGTAGAATTTCATCTATAGTCGTGACAAAGTTGTTCCGATTTTCATGAAACTTAATTGTACTAAATTGTCTGTCTAGCTTCAGGCAGTGAGAAAAAGATATGTTTTCACTACCAGTTAAAATGCATATACATGTACCCCATATGTAAGACATGACCTTTTTAAATCTCCCTCATAGGGAGTATATACTTCAAATAGTTACCTGAATGGATGACTCCATTTGAAGTATACACCCCTGTGCAAGTATTAGCTGTATTCTCTACATTGATGCTATTCAAATGAATATTACTATCAATTTGTTCTCTTTATTTTGCAGATTTTAATGTTAGACGAGGCCACAGCTGCAATAGACACAGAGACTGACAGTTTAGTGCAATCAACAATACGAGAGGCTTTCAGTGACTGTACGCTGCTGACAATAGCACACAGGCTGCAGACAGTATTAGATTCAGACAAAATTATGGTCATCGATAATGGAAAGGTATGATTTTTGATGATTGATAATGATGGTAGTAGTGGTGGTGGTAGTGATGATGATGATGACGAAACTGGCCATTTTGAGACAATCACATTTGAAGTTTTTTCAACTTTTCCTGTTTGTCACACTTTACCTCAATTAAAGTGGCCCGTTTCTTTGGATGGGTATGGAAAATAGATAAGTTAGTTACATTTAATGTTAAAATACATTGTTGTCATTCACCAATTAATTGTAATTAGTCATTAAATTTATACGTCAGTATTTCAATTTTTTTGTGAAAATTTATTCTTCAAAATTTACATACAACTCATGATACATCAGTATGTCAAATTAATATCTGTGTTAACCACACAGCTGTGATATACAGAAATAGTGGCATATGTTAAATATTTACGACATATTGACGTACGCTATGTCATGCAAAACATGGAGGATGTTGTACACAATGTTACCACTGAGTGAGGTACATACAATCTGGTCCATGAAGGCCAAAGGGGGCAAATTTGAAATTGAGATAAAGGCAAAAATATGGAATAAAAAGAACCCAATAAAATACCCCAAAAAATATATATCACATAACTTAAGAACCAAGGATGATGCTATACCTTTGATGTTTTCAGTAATAATGATAGAAATTCAATTTTCAATAATGCCTCCTTTGACCATGTCACATGTAGTAACTTGTATTTGTTCTCATCATCTTTCCACAGGTTGCAGAATTTGACACCCCATCCAATCTTCTTGCCGATTCCAGTTCACATTTTAGCATCATGGTAGCTAACATGACAAGGAACAAAGAGCCAAAAGACACGAGAGACATTGCATCACATGAAATGAACTGATGACATCTACATGTACCTGTTCTCATTTTCTTATGTCAAGGCATGCAGTGAATAAGGTCACAGCTCAAGTCTAGATATGTCGTTGCTTGTCACATCACATACATAGCTATAAGGTCAATACCATGTTAAACAATGTTACTGAAATGATTGGCATGTAAATTTCACCAAAATTAAAACTTTTGTGTCTTCATAAAAATGCCCTTTTAGTAAGGAAAATTAATTTAGCAATCAGTGAGGCTTAATCTAAAACCAGAATAAGATAGCTCAGTATGTGAAACACTTTTGTCTGTTTTCTTATAGATCAGTATGTGATGTGATGGATGATGAGACTGACAGTTTAGAGAGAGATATGTGTTTACGCTACACAGTAGACAGATAATTGAATTAGGTCTATTGTGATTTGAGATATGTGCAAAAAAGGGAGAAGAACAATTAATATATTAAAAATGTGCCAAACAGCGATGCCTTACTTTGCTCTATGTTGTGAGTTATTGATATAGAGTGTAATACATTTGTCAAGGTTGACATAACTTGTGACCATTTGATAATTCAGCAGTAAATATTCAGCAAAAATAGTGATCATTACTTTTTATGTGTGTGCTGTAAATGAAACCTAATATTAATGTAACAAAACACAGTGCCTTAAAGTTCATCATTTTAGTGCAATAAAGATGCACATGTATAAAAGAAGACATATATTTTAAAGAAAATTATGAATCTTATGATATTGTATAGTATATATAAAAGTTATGTATATAGAAGTTTGTGTGTTTTGATTTTACCCTCTTTGAGAACTCAGGGAGTGAATTGAACTTGAATTAATTCATCTGCTGAATAATTGTGTTGAGCTTGGTCTCAGATCTCGGCTCCACTCCTCATCTGATCTTACCCACCTTTGGGTTCCTCACTCTTTTAGAAAGGCTAGGGATGGTGCATATGCCATAGGTGCTCCAAAACTATCTAATGAGTTCCTCACTGAGGTCAGAGAGGTGGAGTCGGTGTCTGGGTTCAAGTGCATCCTCAAGACTCACCTTTATTCAGCATACTGTTTGTTATTGTGTAATATTTGGTGCTTATATTGCTTGAGTGATTTTGTATAGTATTACTGCTTGTTTTAGTGTATTTGCTTTATTTGGTGCTTGATTGATTTCGTATGTTTTCTTATAAGGTGCTCCGTGCTTTGTAGAGCGCCATAGAAATGTTTCATAATAATAATAATAATAATAATAATAATAATAATAATAATGATAATAACATCTCTTAACAAGAACTTGCATTTAGGTTCAAACTAGGATAGTACAACCAGGTCATAGGTCAAAATGACAGACTTGTTTTCCAACTGTTGAATGTTGGGGAGTGATATGGACATTCTGAGTTGAAAATCATTTTGTTATGCATGGGCAATACATTGTATATGTATTATCGACTGATAGCAATTGCTAATCTGATAATTGGTTGGGTCAATATGCGAGAACCAAGTTTATTTTAAATGTTTATTTTTGCAGATCTGATATTTGTCAGTCATTGATCATACTGATAAATTTTGCAAAGGGGGGGGGGAGATGCTTAAAACTGACAGACTGAACAAGTGAGAGTGGGAGGGCGAGGGAGAAAGAGAGGGAGAGACAACAAGACGATGAACACAAGTGGAGAGAGAGAAGGGGCCGGGAAGGGAGAGGGGAGACTGATTCGGAGGGGGAGGAAGCGAAATAAGAAGAGATACATTGATGTGAAAAAAGTCAGGAGGGAAGGGCGACACTGCAACCTTGCACAGGCCCGTAGCTAGGCTTTATTGGGGTGTAACCAGCTCTAAAGTGGACCTTTTGTGATTTAAGGGCTGAATTTCAAAATTTTACAGAAAAAAATGGACCTTTTCATTCAGATTGGCATTTTGTCACATTAATGTGAACCAGCTTAACAACATCAAAGGCCTATTCTAATATAGGTATAAGAGTACATGAGCAAGTCCGGCGCTAGACCACTAAAACACTGGTGTTCCATAATCTTGTCTTATCCAGCCTTTATTGACAACAGGCATCTACCTCTATTGAAATAAGCTGATGGTACTTCAAATTTAACATTGAATTCAAGCTACAGATCATCTTGCATAATCCCTTGCATTTTCGCTTCTGAACAATAGACTAACCGAAACTGAAAAGATAAAAAAGACCCTAAGCACAATACTGGACAATCAGCGTGTTTATAGTGAATATACCGCATTTTGAGTATACCGTATACGATAATCCTTGTATATATACTGATACCCTTGCTGTTTATAGTGAGACACAGTTACCGCACTAATTATATACCAACTAACATTATCGTACATTTGCAATGACCCCGAGGTCACACAGGGAATGTGTAAATATTGTGGCGCGAGCTATAAACAGCCCATTCAACAATATGATCATGGCGGTCAACATGTAGCTTCTGTATTGATAATGTCCTGCGCGCATCCTAAGCATCATGAAGAAGCTCCTACTTCCGGTAATACTGCACACAATTTATACTGGTGTGTTTATCTAGCGACAATATCCTTCGGTTGAGAAGGATATCGATGTACCGTACATACATATACTGCTAGTGTTTATAGTGGGCAAGTATCCGGATAGTTTCTAACCGGATAGAAATAATACCGCAATGTACCGCACATCTGCTCCCACTATAAACACACTCAATGTAGTTAAACATTTGACAGTACAACAGTGCAAGATTTTTCTTTAAAATATATACCAAAATTAATGTATAAATTTTACTGTAAATATCTCTGTTTTATCTAGTTTTTAAGGGCTCACTGCACTCTGGTTGTTTTTCTTCCCGCAATTAGTACAGACAGGTCCAGCTTTGATAGTTGCTTGTAAATATTGCAATGAAAATTGAACCAAAGTCACTAGTGTGATGTAATTAGGCACTAATATAGTATAGGATCCACAATTTATAAGCTACCCTTTAATAACGCTTTTTGAAAAAATCAAAATAAAGTATTTTATGAAATGTAAAAAGGTATGGGTATCTTTATTTGTTCTACACATCTGGACCAATTTATTGCATCATGCATCATTGTGTGTAGTCACAATGGTTCATTATTTTTAAAAAGGCTATTTTAAAAGTATCATCTGAGTCCATACAAATACAGTAGGCCAGGCCTTTTCATGTTTGTTACGGAAAGTTGACTGCTATGAACTAAAGTGCACCCGTAATTTCAAATGTATGAACTATATATATATATATATATATATATAGTGCAAATGACAAAATCAATGCACCGACCTTCGTGCATTGTGATGGGAAAAATGAAATGGCAAGTTCGCATCTGTGCATGAAACGCACGTATGAAAGGTCACCTGCTATTGGTTCATTGTCTCATGAATATTAATACTGTTTATGAATAATGAATAAATTACATTTTTTACATGATATTGTTGATGTTTACATACCTTGTAATAACTGTTTGATATTAGGTTTGGGAGGGATCCCTCTGAATTCCATTCTGTATAAAACTCAATAAAGAACAATACTCACAATATTGATTAGCAAGCCCGCAATAACATGATTTACAATATATAATTAATACAATATAACATAATTTCAGAAACATACATTTTTTTTGAGTCAAATATTTTCTTGATCTCATAATTTGTTTCTCAACTTTTATCTTCATAATGTCAACTTATTCTGAAATACTGACATAATTCAATCAACTTAATCTACTTTTTGCCAATTTTATACTGTAATTTGACATCACAAAATTATTATGTTTCTGAAATTATGTTATGATGATATTGTATTAATAATATGACTCAAAACATGATGAAGGTCATTCAAGATCATCAGGGGTCATCCAAAGGTCAAACTAGCTTCTTAGATAAATTATTATTAAACTTAATATCGACATTTATCACGATGTTGACAATTTTGGCTACAGTAATTTCAATGTCATCAGAGGTCATTTCAAAGTCACGGCTAGATTTCGTAGCTTTATACGGCTGCAATATATCTAGTTACCTAGCTGGAAGGTTACACCATATTCATATTCATATTCATATTTTATTTCCATAAAAATCAAAGACATTACATAAAAAATAATATATATAACAGGTACGGTACAAATGGAGGAAAAGGCTGGAAGACCAAAAAGGTCTGAAAGTTGGCCTTTCCCTGAAATCAAATGAAATTAACAAAATAAATCAACATCACATAACATCACCAAAAGACAAGGGAGGGGGGGGGGGGGTGCTCACGGAAAAGATTAGTTATATATAGAGATCAGTTTTGTTTTGAATTGATTGCGGAAATGTTTAACAGATTTTGAAGCTTTCAGATTTTTATCTAAAGAATTCCAAAGAATGGGACCTCTTGTACGTATGGCATGATCAGAAAAGACTTTCTTATTTTTGGTTAGATTAGGTCATTTACATATCGTGTCTTGTAGTTATGTATAAATGAACATGGCAGCTCATTTATAGAGTGCCTGTACTGTTTGTACATGCATGAATGTACCTAATTCCAGTGTGTACATATCTTCAACTTTTAATATGTTATAATTAGCAAACAATGGCGCTGTGTGGTCTCTATAGTGAACGTTTGCCACCGTTAAATAGCCCATTTTTGAATTTTTACAATTTTATTTAAGTAAGTTTTACATGTATTTCCCCATAAAAGTACTCCATAATTTAAACACTTCCCTGATTTAAATAAGGCAATATTAACGTACAATAAAGTGTAAATAAAATACGACTTGGAACAAAATGTTTCAATTTATTCATTACACCAACATTTCTTGAAATTGTTCTAGATACGCAATCTATGTGACATTTCCAAGTGCGACATTCGTCTATTAGTACACCAAGGAATTTAGTTTGATGCACTATTTCTAAAGTCGTGTGATCAAGTGTGATTTGCAGGTCTTGATTCATCAATGTCATTTTGGGTGTGCCAAGTATCATGTAATTTGTTTTGGTAGCATTAATTGACAATTTATTAGCTTTAAACCAATTGCTTACTTCATTTAACTCTTCATTAACAAGGTTTGTCTGGCGTTCTACGTTTTTATGGGAGTATAAAATGGTGGTATCGTCTGCAAAAAGGACGAATTCGAGTACTTTAGATGCATTCGAGTATAAATTGACATAGAGTATAAATAGAAGTGGCCCCAGTATGGATCCTTGTGGAACACCGCATATAATATCGTGTGATTCTGATTCATAAGAATTATAAACGTATTGTTTTCTGTTACTTAGATAATTTCTGAACCATTCTAACACAATACCACGAAAGCCATAGTGTTCTAATTTATGTAAGAGTATGTTATGATCGATTGTATCAAAGGCTTTTGATAAGTCCAGAAATATTCCAATAGTCGCTTTCGTTTCTTTCAACTGCTGCAGTAACTTTGTCTACCATTTGCTCTATAGCCATAAAGGTGGAATGTTTTGACCGAAAGCCAAATTGTTTGGGGTTAAGGATTCGCTTATTGTCAATGTAATCCGTACATCTGTTAAAAAGCAACCTTTCAAGATTTTTTGAAAAACACGGTAGGAGAGAAACTGGACGATAGTTTGAGAATGCCTCAGCATCATCTTTTTTGTATAATGGTATGACTTTTGCTATTTTTAATTTATCAGGAACAATCCCAGTAGACATAGACAAATTAAATATCATATTAAGAGGTTTAGCACCCGGGTTTAGCAATTTCATTACACACTTTTTTAATGATTAGATTGCCAATATTGTCATGGCCTCCACCTTTGTTTATGTCGAATTTATCAATTATTTTTACAATATCGGATTCAACAATAGGCTTTATATGGTTGAATCCAACCAAAAGTGTCCACGGGCCAAAAATAAAAGTCCGAAATAAAAATGTCTCCACAATTTTTTTCTTTTGCCCATTGATTGATGACATATTGGCCTTATAGGAACCAAAAGTGCCATTACTAATCTTGAAAAATAAATCCAGGACGTGTGATAGTAAATGTGATATCAAAACCCAATGTTACCTACGAATACCACTAGGATGCTTTCACTATCGCAATACTAATCAACCTAAAACAAATGGAATATTCCCATTAACGCTTTTTTTTTTTTGTAATGTAGACCACAGGGTGTCAAGAAAATGCTAGTTCAATCAGAAAATATTTGTTTTTATTTTTATAACACGATCAATATGATCTTTGTCAATCTATGCTAGTTTATTTTTGAAAATGAAGTTTAGGTCAGTTTCTGTATTTTATTTATCAAATGAGTATGAATCAATTTACACATCGTATAAGAACGAGTAGGATATATGTTTTCAAGAATATTAGGAATTATACGCATACACCTAACGCTTTATACAATGAAAAGGTGAAGAAACCCCGAGTATTCGTAGGGTAACATGAGCGATTTAACAATATCTATATTGAGTTTAGAGGTTTAAATTTGGCTATTATGGTAATGAATTAATAAAATGGTAGTTTTAGATCTCTTTCAGATGGTACGTCCAAATGAATAAAGCCTATTACCTTAGATCAAAATTTTTTGATGCTTTTAGCAAGATTTTGACCACTTCATTTTGATATACAAGTAGTTAATCAGCAATTTTACATAATAAATAATTGTTGAATGAATCCGTATATGGGTAATAATAGTGTCCTGGGGTACCGCTTAAAGTTTTTGACAATTAATTTCCATTGGTAGGGACACTTCATTACACATGTCATGTATTATGCTGTATTCGTAAGTAACATTTCAGTATTTGTAGGTAAGAATTAGACTTTTGGTGGATATCGCAATCAAAACTTCATTTTATAAAGCACTTTGAATGTAATATTTTCTTTATGTGCGTTTATTGATACTTAAGACCCTATCATGTATTAATAATGTCGGTTCACAGCGGTTGAAAGAGGATTGAAGTAAGAAACAAAGGCACTAAAGTGACTTTAATTTGCTTAATTGCACACAAATCGCTTAAAACCGTTATTGCAGACTTGTGAAGTCCATCTTGGAGTTAGTTACGTCTTGTGGCCTTTCGTTTGAGGGCAACTATAATTAGCTTTATACTTGGGTCCACCACTGTGTTGTCTAGATCATGAGACAATGAGAAAAGTCGTTTTTGTTCATGGTATTCGTAGGTAAACTTCGCGAAAACGTCAAAAAATACCTTCGAATAAACCAATTTGGACACAAATTACTCAGAAACCAGAAGGTCGGTAAACGTTTAAAATGAAACACACATGACAGCTGACAAATCCAAGTATTTATCCCCTTCTAATCTTCTTCGAATCTGATTTTTCTTTCAAATGAGCAGACCGTCGTCTATTTCAGTACATATTTTTCAACAATTAAGCCGTATTCGGTTTTGCATGGTGGGCATGTATGTGAATTCGCAACTTTCATTGACATATGATTTGATAGCAAACATACAGGCCTTCGTTATGTACCAATATGGGCATTGGCATGAATGGCGGTGTTTCACAATACTGTCATGATGTCAAATTGTATTCGTAGGTAATATTCGGTTACCGAAATTTACCTACGAATACTTGCTTTTATTGTTGACATCTCAGAAATATTTAAACGCAGGCTTTTGAAACTTGGTAGAAATAAAGAGTGTATTACCCTGCACCTATTCCTTAACTATTGTTTACTATTCTCTCACTTTGTGGAAATGACACAGCTTTTAACATGTATTCGGAGGTAATGCATATTTTTTACCAAACCTACCTTTGTGCCATTTAGAATTTCTGGCAGCTAAACACAATAATAAAGATGTCCGAATACAATGCATTTCAGTATTGGACATATCAAAGCTTGTATCAATTGCACATTTATTAGTGATTTCCATTTTTAAAGATATATCTAGTGCTATGAAAAATTGTATTCGTAGGTAATGTAAAAAATACCACTCAAAAAATGATCACAAAAATTCATAATTATGTACAAATATGTGAAAAATTGAACAGGCAATCTTTGAATACACGCCTTACAGGAAATCAATTTAGATTCAATCCAATGACTTCTTTTCATAACTGATTTAGATGTTTTTAAAAATACCTTAAGAAATATTTTGAAAAAATGGGTAAAAATAGCATGTTTTGGGGTCTCTGTGTCTAAATTTTTCACAGAAGGGGGTCTTATTATATATGGCGCGAAGCTTATGATCAAGGCGAATAAACACAATATAAAAACGAATGTCAATTGATTAATACTTTTAAGTTATGGCCCTGAACATGCCGTGTACACTTTTCGTTGGATTCGACCATATACATACTACTGGTCTTGTTCTCACTGAGATAAGCGAAATATTGCTTTCCTGTGTTTTGGATACTTGATGCAAGCTTAGGGCCTACGTTTACGAAAAAGTCATTGAACTGATTTGATATTTCTTTAGGATTGGTAATAGAACTGCCATCTTCAGCTTTAAATTTGCTCTGTGCAAATTGTTTCTTTCCTGGTCCAATAATATTATTAATTGTTTTCCATGTTTGCTTCATATTATTTTTAGCATGCTCAAATTTGGAAAAGAAGTATTTGCGTTTTGATTTTCGAATAAGCATTTGCAACTTATTTTTATATGTTTTGAATATTTGGATTTTTTGTCGTTTGGAGATTGAATGTATTGTTTATACACCCCAGCTAGGTACTCTAATCCTATCCGTTCTTTCTGCTTTCTGCTTTCTTCTTTCTGGCATTTTTTTCTCAAAATTCTTCTTCTGCCACAAGCAACATAACAGGGTGACGCCATTTGCACACATGCATTGTTATTACCATGTGACTTTAGGGTGTTCACAGATTTGGGCTCTTATAGACCATGATGTTAAGGTGGATATTGTGACGATCATCAAGTTTGTCCCACTTCAAGGTATTTTATAGAAGAACATCAGTGGAATATCTGCGTTGGAGACCAAGAATTTTTTTGCCAGCAGTATTTTGTTACCTGTCAAGTGTTTTCAGTAGGATCTTACCATCATTTCCTCACACTGAGTCGCGGTAGTCCATGTGAGGTAAAATAAGAGCTTTATACAGGAGATTGAGGGTTTTTTGAGGTAAAACCGAATCTGCGCAGCAGACCATTACATTTTAGAGATTTCGTTATCTTGGTCATTCCAGTTTAGGGCCGGATCTAGCCAAACACCCAGATACTGGAATTTATACACATTTTCAATTAAAGCATTATTTATACAGGGTGTCCCAGAGAAAATTACCGGGCGAATGAATTTGGACGTAAGTCGAGAAATAGACATCAGAATCCAAAAATAAAAAATTCGCATGTAGCCCATCTTATTCTGCATCTTATACGCTAATTTTACTGGAATCGGTTGATTGATTGCCAAGAAATGAGCGATTACATAATGCATGCGACAATTCACTTCATTCCAAGTTTGAAAGAAAACACTTAATTAGGTTTTGTTTAAATTTGAAAACCCGCACGATATTGAAAATGGAAGCTTGCATGTAAGATGATGCTTGTTACTTGTAAATATCCTTTTTCGTTAATGTTGATATAAATGTTGCATAAAGAATTATTGCATAAAGAATTCCAGCTAGCTTAAAAAAATTCTCACACACGTTAATGTTTTTGGATTATTTCCAAGAAATTGTAATGCAAAGTGTAAATCTTTTAAATTTCAACATTCAAGTTGCATGGTATCAAAAATCACACGTTAAGCTGTAAACTCTTGATCATTGTCATTCTTAGCTCAAATGTTCTTTTGGAAAGTTAAAATATTATTTGCACAACCTAAAGAATTAAAGTTGGAAAGCAGAAATCAAAGTTTTCGTGGACAAACTGTTATTTATCTTCAGTGAAAGCGTGAATAACATAACGCCGTCGGATTGTAAAATAGATAATGTGGACTAAATTGAAGGCGATACACAAACTTTAGGAAGCGATGAGCGAGTATGAAAAAAGTGCCTGTTGATCAAACTTGGAATGAACTGCATTGATGTGCGCATTAAATTTTTGGATTTTAATGTCTAATTCTCGACTTACGTTCAATTTTATTTACTCGGTATTTTTTTCTGGGACACCCTGTATACAGCTTCAAATCATCATTTTTACGATACATTTTTTGTTGAGTACATAAAAGCATAGCCTTGGTTTTTTTTACATTGAGGGTGAGATAATTTTTGTTAAGCCACTTAGCAACCTTACTGATTTCTGTCATTGATGTCACTGACAGACTTACCCTTAACAAAAATAGCAGTGTCATCAGCATATAAGGTGACTTTAGAGTTAGTGTCAGTGACAACATTGGCAAGGTTATTTATGTATCACCTATTTTAGTAACCTGTTGACGATCAGAAAGGTAAGATTCAAACCATCTGAGTTCATGGCCATGCACACCAAAACTCTCTGAAGTTTATGAAGAAGGACTTTGTGGTGCACTGTATCGAAAGCCTTCTTCAGATCTAAGAAGATGACGCCCGTGTAAAGCCCAGAGTTGAAGTTGTCGAACAAATACTCTGTGACCTCCAGAAAGCAAGTTTGGGTAGAGTGCATGGCCCTGAGCCCTGATTGGTTTGAAGACAATAGATTGTTATCAGAGACATATTTGTAAATTTGGCCATGAACCAATTTTTCAAAAACTTTCATGCAGGAAGGGATCACCGACTGAAATGGGCCTATAATTACTGGTGTCGAGATGATCCCCTCCTTAAATATGGGGGAGACGCTACTCTTTTTCCAGGCTGATGGGACAACAACAGAGGAAAGACTGATATTCATGATGTAGCCCAAAGGTCTACATAGCTGCGCAAAACCAAACTTGAGGAGCTTTGGGCTGATGTTATCCAATGCTATCAAATGACTCCAGGACACGTGATCGGTCTGGAAAAGTGGCTTTTATAATATATATGAGAATTCTGGGAAAGCACGAATGTTTTAAAATTGAGACTTTTTTTTGTGTCAAAAATGTTTAAAATGTCTAAATGTCTAAAACGGTGTCGAATGTCTAGAAATAGTTTCAAATGACTCCAGGACACGTGATCGGTGTAGGAAGGTGGATTTTAGATCGAAATTCTGCGAAATAGCGAATGTCTAGTTTCTAATCTCAAATGTCTAAAAATGCATTGGGGGATCTTAAATTTTCGAAAGTAAAAAATTGTGTCATATGAGTCCAGGACACGTGATCGCTGTAGAAGAGTGGTATTAGTTCAAAATTCTGCGAAATAACGAATGTCTAAAAATTGAGATTTTATGGTCAACATTTTTCGAATGTCTATTATAGTGGTGTCGAATGTCTTAAAATTGTTACGAGTCGTACTTGACTCAAGGCCAAAATCACCTGTTACCCGAACTCACACGAATTCACATCACAAATACACTGTTTGATTAAGCTAACAAAATCTAAGTCTTTAATTGAAAGCAAAATATGACTGGTACAATATATGACAACAAATGCACATACATAATAAGCAATAATATAATCACTCTTTAACTATTAAGTACTTAGCCAGCATTCTTCTTCTTGATGATCATAAAGTTCTTGCAATGTTCTGGACGACTGATGTAATAAATATATCCTTATTCACTTGTCCTGCAAAAATCAGCGAAGTCCAGTGAACACTTGCGTTTATAAATATCCTGGCGTATGAAATCCTCACACAAAAATGGCGTTGCTTTCTCCAAACCGTTATCTCCTTGCGCTGCTTTCGCCAAACTTAAACTCCTTGCGCTGCTTTCTCCAACTTAACTCCTTGCGCTGCTTTCTCCAAACTTGGTGCTATTTCCACCTTTCACACAATATCTTCAGGAAACAGGACTGCGATGCAGTTGTCCCCACTTATTTTGACAGCTGTGTTGTATCAGAAACCATAGATCATCATATTTGGATAATCTATGCATGAACCAGACTTCAGCGAGTCGATAGAAGAATTTATATTCCTTTCTTGGATGAAGTACGTTCTTTGACGTATTCTAGATCTTCTCCGACAACACTGGCAGGTAGTAGTGCATCGACTACTTAAATTAATTCTGGTTCGCAATTTCCTTTCATTGAAGGAATTGGACTGTAAGCATATTAGCTAGCTAGCCCAGATCAACACTACAAACTGTGAATAATTGTGTTTACATTTTCTTATATATCAAGCAGTGGGAAATCCCAAATATTAAATATATTAGATCTTGGAAATTCCCAAGCCTTAATTATAACATTGATCTTTCACATGACATCATTTCCTGAGGGGAATCCCGTGATGTCATCTTCACTTTACAACCTCTGGGGGGTTGATGGGAATTCATACAATCAAATCAATTTTTGGTGACATACCTTGTTACAGATTCATGCTGCTACGCAGCACTTCATCAGACTGGCAACCTAGCTTCTTCTTCTTTCCTGAAGTTGCTGCCGGTGGCGGCGCCAGAAGCTGGTCGAAAATATTCGGTAAGAAATAGTTCCCTTCATCTCTGTTCACGGTGTTCACGCTTGTTTGGTACACGTCTCAAGGAACATCAAGGAGAAGCGGAGAAGGCAGCACTTGGGGTACATACCCGGTCACAGAGAAAACATTCGCTCACAGAAGTAAATAAGTCTGCTATTACAGACCACGTTGCGCAAAACAACCATGTCATAGGTTGGGAGGACGCTAATATTAGATCAAGGGAGACCAACAGGAACAAAAGACAGATTTATAGAGAAGCAATTTGGATCAGGCGATGAGGGCGAAACACCATGAACAGAGATGAAGGGAACTATTTCTTACCGAATATTTTCGACCACCTTCTGGCGTCGCCACCGGCAGCAACTTCAGGAAAGAAGAAGAAGCTAGGTTGCCAGTCTGATGAAGTGCTGCGTAGCAGCATGAAACTGTAACAAGGTATGTCACCAAAAAATTGGATTTGATAGTATGAATTCCCATCAAACAGTTATAATTGACAATCCAGATGAACCTAATACAACAACAACCTCTGGGGGGTTCCAAATATTCCAAATTAGATATGATTCAATGTGTTTTGCTCAATTTAAGAGGGGAATTCCCCCCAAAATGTCATCACTCATGTAACTCATGTATAATAAGACATGCCATGACCTCCTGGATGAGCATGCTCCTGGAAGGACACGCTCGCGTCTAGTTAAAACCCGTCAACCCTGGTACAATGACAATGTTCATGACGCCCGTCATGAAAAACGTCGTGCTGAGCGTAGATGGCGTCATTCTCAATCAGAAACTGATCGCAAGGAGTTTCATGTTGCGACAAATGCTTCGAAAGAAGCCATTGTCAAAGCTAAGCAATCTTACTATACTGAAAAACTCACAGGTGCCGACAACAAAACAGTTTTTCAGACTGTAAACACTCTGCTGAACAAGGGTGCTAAACCCCTGCCAAGTCACGACAACCCTGTCGAATTGTCAGACAAATTTTCTCGGTTCTTTGTTCATAAAATTGCAACAATCCGCGAAGAATTAGAAAGTGACTCCAACAAACCATCTACCACCAAGCTCCAGGAAACCTGTGCTCCAAATTGTATGCCTCTCAATGAATTTAACAAAATGTCTGAAGATGAGGTGAAAAGGTAATCACCAGATCTTCCAACGCATCGTGCTCTCTTGACCCGCACCCAACATGGTTTTTGAAAATCATATTGACAGTCACATACCAGCAATCACCAACATTGTGAACAAATCTCTTAGCTCTGGTGTTTTCCCGAATGCTGCTCACCACACGATTGTCACCCCGTTGCTCAAGAAACTTTCCGCAAATAAAGATGAGTTGAAGAATTATAGACCAGTAAGTAACCTGAGCTTTGTCGCCAAAGTCATCGAAAAGTGCGCTTCTGAGCAATTTGTTGAACATCTGAATAAGAATGACATGTGCGATCCTTTGCAATCTGCTTCCCGTGCTCACCATTCTACTGAATCAGCTCTTATGAAAGTTCAGGATGACATAATGTGTGATATTGATTCCAAAAAGCTGTTTTCGTCGTACTCCTTGATATGAGTGCGGCGTTTGATACGGTGGATCACGCCATACTGTTGAACCGTCTCGAGCAGAAATATGCTGTAACTGGGACTGCCCTTGAGTGGTTTGCCTCATATCTTAAAGGATGGTCATCACGTGTGAACATAAACGGCACCATGTCAGATCCAGTTACCACTGATTTCGGACTGCCACAAGGATCAGTCCTCGGACCTCTTTTGTTCACCACATATTCCAAGCCCATCGGTGAAATTGCGAGGAAACACGGCATCGATTACCATCAGTATGCTGATGACTCGCAATTGTATGTTGCTTTTAACCCGCGTAATCCTGACGACATCATCAAGGCATTAAACAAGATATCATGCTGCATTGCTGACATAAAATCTTGCCTCACCGCCAATTATCTGAAACTCAACGACTCCAAGACTGAGTTTTTCATTGCAGCATCAAATCATAATCTCAAGCTCCTGGACATACAGAACATTCAACTCACCATCGGCGACTCCACTATCAATCTGTCTTCTGTCATTCGCAACCTGGGTTGTCACTTTGATTCCAACATGTCTCTTACTGCTCATGTTAACATTCTCCGCAGAAATACGCTCTTCCAGATAAAGAACTTGTGGCGTATCCGGTATTACATCAATCAAGAGACCTGCCATCATGCAGTAAGAGCACTGATACTCTCCAGGCTCGACTATTGTAACGCACTCTTCCTTCAGCTCTCTGCAAAAGACATAAGCCGTCTCCAAAGACTTCAGAACTCCGCCGCGCGTGTCATCTTTGCTGTTGGGCGTCGAGTCGAAGCTCACCCATTAGTCTCATCTCTCCACTGGCTCAGCATTGATAAACGCATCAGTTTCAAAATTCTTCTGTATATTTTCAAGTCTCTCAACAACCTTGCTCCGAAGTACATCTCCAACAAACTGACTCCTTATATTCCTCAAAGGACTCTCAGATCAAGTAATGACACCACGCGTCTCCTGGCTGATAGATCCATCAGTGTCGCCGGTGATCGTCGTTTCCCTGTAGCTGGTGTTAAGCGCTGGAACTCATTACCAACAGAAATCAGACTTTCGCCATCGGTCACTCTTTTCAAACAGAGACTCAAAACTTATTTATTCTGAACTGTTTTATTCTGAACTGGTTTTCTTATGTATTTGTTTTTTACTGTAAGCGCAACGATGCTTTCTTTGCGAATTGCGCCCTAAGAACTTTGTAGTAGTAGTAGTAGTAGTAGTAATTTTGTAAACAAAGATAAATAATCAAATCAAATTACTCGGGGCACATCACAATACCGTATATTAGTATCAACATATTCCAGAACACTTGATCGATACAAAAAAATGGTTATTAGGTCGAAATTTGCCAAAATATTTCGGAATTTTGGAATTTTGGCTAAAATTTTTGAATGTCCAAAAATAGTGTAAAAATACTCGAGAACACTTTACCGATACATAAAAGTGGGATATAGGTCGAAATTCACCCAAAATAAAAAGTTCAAAATTTTGAAATGTTTGGGCCAAAATTTTTGAATGTCCAAAATAGTACTCCAGAACACTTGATTGATACATAAAAGTGGTTGTCTCAAGACATCAGGAAAACACAACACCAAAGCAATGATTAGACTCCGCATTGCCCTCACGATCATGAGGACCATTTATTAAGCTATTTATGACCATTCAACAATTTTATATTCATTTCAACAATTTTATATTCATATACATAAATATAATTGAGATAAATAATGATAGATTTCATAGCACTTTCATAGCAATTAAGACATAATATAAATACAGATAACCATACTAAATTATTTATCTTCCAATAAATATTATTAATAACACAATACAAGAATTATTGGAAAAATGTGTACAACAAGCCAACCATACAGGCTGGACATGCAAGAATTGACTTCTGTATCACATTTAACCAAATTTCATCTTAAGCAAATACAGATACCTCTTTGGATCAAACAGAGGATTGAATTGGAAAACAATATTTATAACGCAAATATTAATTAAACAGAAATCTCCAAAAGAAGAAACAATGCCAACTCTATTAATGAATTAAATCTTTAAATCCCTATATAAGCTGGTAATTATTGAAAAGTCAGCCACAATTTACTATAAAATAATATTAATAAATGAAATAATCCACTGACAAATACAATCAAGCTAAAAAGATACTTCAAATAAGCATAAATTACTCTACATAAAGCGTAGTAGAAAGTGGAGACAATCTACTGACGAGATTCCTCAGGATTTGAAAAACTTCAGACAAAGCAGAGTAGTAGAAAGTGGAGACAATCAGTCTACTGACGAGATTCTTCAGGATTTGAAGAAACTCCAGAAAAAGCAGCGTAGTAGAAAGTGGAGACAATCTACTGACGAGATTCCTCAGGATTTGAAGAAACTCCAGACAAAGCAGCGTAGTAGAAAGTGGAGACAATCTACTGACGAGATTCTTAAGGATTTGAAGAAACTTCAGACAAAGCAGCATAGTAGAAAGTGGAGACAATCTACTGACGAGATTCTTCCGGATTTGAAGAAACTCCATACAAAGCATTTATTAGCCAACACAAAGCGTAGTAGAAAGTGGAGACAATCTACAGACGAGATTCTTCAGGATTTGAAGAACTCCTTACAAAGCATTCGTTAAGCCATCACAAAGCGTAGTAGAAAGTGGAGACAATCTACAGACGAGATTCTTCAGGATTTGAAGAAACCCCAGACAAAGCATTCATTAAGCCATCACAAAGCGTAGTAGAAAGTGGAGACAATCTGCAGACGAGATTCTTCAGGATTTGAAGAAACTCCAGACAAAGCAGCATAGTAGAAAGTGGAGACAATCTACTGACGAGATTCTTCAGGATTTGAAGAAACTCCAGACAAAGCAGCATAGTAGAAAGTGGAGACAATCTACTGACGAGATTCTTCAGGATTTGAAGAAACTCCAGACAAAGCATTTATTAAGCCAACACAAAGCGTAGTAGAAAGTGGAGACAATCTACAGACGGGATTCTTCAGGATTTGAAGAAACTCCATACAAAGCATTTATTAAGCCAACACAAAGCGTAGTAGAAAGTGGAGACAATCTACAGACGAGATTCTTCAGGATTTGAAGAAACTCCAGGCAAAGCAGCATAGTAGAAAGTGGAGACAATCTACTGACGAGATTCTTCAGGATTTGAAGAAACTCCAGACAAAGCATTTATTAAGCCAACACAAAGCGTAGTAGAAAGTGGAGACAATCTACAGACGGGATTCTTCAGGATTTGAAGAAACTCCATACAAAGCATTTATTAAGCCAACACAAAGCGTAGTAGAAAGTGGAGACAATCTACAGACGAGATTCTTCAGGATTTGAAGAACTCCATACAAAGCATTCATTAAGCCATCACAAAGCGTAGTAGAAAGTGGAGACAATCTACTGACAAGATTCTTCAGGATTTGAAGAAACTCCAGACAAACCAGAGAGTAGCATAATTTGACATACTTTTATTGACAAATCTTTGACAAATGAGATAACTGATTTACCCTTCCCACTACTGGGAGGGTGGGTGGATTTTTGGTCCAGCATGATCGGAGGAGCAAATGCAAGTGGCTTACTAAGAAATGTATGAGCACAACAAAGGAAATGGAATTAAAGCAGAGACCTGATTGGTTGCACCCCACTAAAGTGCCATCTGAATGGCCAGGAATCTGGGATTGTTGCTATAACAACACAACAACTCCTACATCATTCCAAAACCATGACCCAAATCAAAAGCATAAACTTTCAAGAGGACTTGATATGGCTCAAGTGGAAATGATAGGATAATTGTCCAGACTTGGCTGCACATGAACGCCCAGCTCCCCTGATGCTGAGACAATCTGGTTTTTAAAAGATTTTTCAACTTTGAAAAACGTAATTATTAGGTCGAAATTCGCCCAAATAACGAAGTTCAAAAATTCTGAAATTTTTGGCAAACATTTTTGAATGTCCAAAAATGGTGTCAAAATACTCTAGAACACTTGATCGATCGATACATACAAGTGATTATAATGTTTTATACATGTTCAGGGGCAAAATAAATCTTTTACAACCTTTCATGATGTTTTCACCCTGGAACATGTATTAAACATTATAAAACCCTAAGAAACTATATGTAACTTTAGTGTATACATGTTGAGGGGCCAAGTGGACTTACGTTCTTCTTGCGCTCAGGTCTTCAAATATATAAAGTGAAGTTTGGTGGGAGAATAATTTGTCGATGGTCATATGGGATCAAACATGAAAGTGTACCCAATTGGACTTAACAACGTGGTAAAAAGAATCCTCAATATGACGGGAACATGTCAATCTTATATTAAAGACCCATTCAGTGATCACAGCGCAAGTGTAAACAAATTGTTAATAAATTGCTTAAAAGTGAAAGATAAGTCATTCAAATTGTCATTTGGTATTTTTAAAATGACAAATTTGGCAAAAAAACAAACAAACAAAGAAAACAGCAGTACTGACTAAGTTGAAGCCCCATTTAAATACATGTAGCTAATTCATTCGGTCGGACATCCGGGAACATTGTCCCCTTCGTTCGCATAGCAACCAGCTCGAGAAAGGGGAACTGCACATGCGCACACTGGTTTTACAAGGCTATTTCCCCTTTGTGACGTCAGCCTGACCAAGAGAATTTAGATACTGTCAGTATCTAAATTACGGATTGGTGTAAAATGTCTTATTTTGTCTTAAATACACGGCTTTCGGCTTAACCATCGTCCGGGTGAGCAAATCACTGAATGTGCCTTTAATAAGATTATAGGCGAAGCGTGTCAATGTGTCCGGCTATCTTAATTTCTTTCTGCAACCATAATGGGACGCAATATTATCACTAACCGCATAGTCCGAGGCAAGGTTCATTATTGTCAGGGTTAGGGTGTTAGGATTAGGGTCTTATGGTTAGGGTTAGGGTAAGGGTTAGGGTTAGGGGTTAGGGTTAGGGTTAGGATTAGGATTAGGGTTAGGGTTAGAGTTAGGGTTAGGATTAGGGTTAGGGTTAGGGTTAGGGTTAGGGTTAGGGTTAGGGTTAGGGTTAGGGTTAGGGTTAGGGTTAGGGTAAGGGTTAGGGTTAGGGTTAGGGATTAGGGTTAGGGTTAGGGTTAGGATTATATTCGTATTTATTAGTACTAATATACTAGTAATAGTATATTGTGTGTATGCACTTTATTCCGTAATCAATAAGTATCATAAACAAACACCTATCTGGCACAACGAATCATAGCACAGTCGTGTAGGCATTAGACTATGGATACATAGATTGTGGGTTCGAACCCCAGGTAAACCCTTGTAGAATTTTAATTCTATCGATTTCTTTTTATTTTATTAAGTAAGAGTAAATATTAATGGTAATAAACTCATGTTATATCTAGCCTCATAGGCATATAATTTCATGTATGTACTATGTGTTATCGCATTGCGGCCCATTATGGTTGCAGAAAGAAATTGCGCGTCCTGCTATGCGTTGCTGAGCATCGACGCATCGACCCTATTTTTCGGATATAGATCGGTACCGGGCGTTTCAAGTAGACAGGGTGGGTTTAAAGGTCATCCCAGGTCAAAGGTCAAAATTTCATACTTTGTCCGATCGGGCTCAAACTTGGTGGGTGAAATTCTCGATACGTAGGAATACGTGCGCGAAATTAAATTGAGGAGGTTAACCGAGGTCAAAAGTCACCTAGGGGTTAAATTTAAACTTCGCCCCATTGGGATTAAACTTGGTTGGTGAAATCCTTTATATGAGGCGAACACGGAAAAAAATGAAATCGATGTCATCCGAGGTTAAACTTGCGGGTTTTCTTTTTTGCTGCTTCGACCAACAATACCTAGTCTACCCTTAAAGTCATCAAAGAAAAGTGTCAGCACAGCCTTCGACTCAAGTAGGGGAATTCAAATGGTGCGTCCCTAAAATGGCTCTTCTAAACCTGCTCTTTGAATTTTACCCTTAACGTGTCAAATGTGTTGCATATAGGTCATTCTTTTATCTTTTGTATAAGATGACACATGGCCCAGTTCTTTTTCACTAAATGTCATTAATTTTGTTTCAGAAAAGGATATGTACAAGTTGTGGCAACAGTAACTATAAAAGCTACCACACATTTCCCAAAGTGTTGCATATAGGTCTATCTTTTCTATATGGCCCAGTTCTTTTTCACTAAATGTCATTAATTTTGTTTCAGAAAAGGATATGTTCAAGTTGTGGCAACATTAAGTTAACTATGAAAGCTACCACACATTTTCCAAAAATTTTGTATACCATTTGATCTAATCCCCTGTGGACACGTGTACTTTTCCATTGGCCATGTGCCATCTTATAGTGAACCGACTATGAGTACGTTTTTTCTATGAACATGAACAACATACATGTATACATGTACATATGCATCCTTCCGTGTGCATGTTTAAACCTGTGTTCGATATTGGCAGCCAAATGAAAAAACAAACAATTAGTTCATTGTTGTAGCAGGTAAGATTTTCATTAGTTTATTATTTTGATCACAGGCGTGTATCGACAACTTACCCTCTGACTCGAGATAGGCACAAAAATTCACTCCAAAAACAGTGCACTGAGCACTTTAAACGCTTTTTCCTAAGGCATTGTTGCCTTCACTTTGTAAACTTTATTAAAATACTGAACATATATAATGTTTAGAGAAAATTTGATAAAAGCCATAATTAGGAATTTGATGTTTATGAAGTGATGTTTAGCTTTCGAATATGTTCATAAAGTGCAGGGAAGAAGAATGTGTTCATTGAGTGTTGTAATGTGCACATTCTTTTAGTCTGGGCTTAGGCCACGATTGAAGACCTGAGCGCAAGAAGACCGTAAGTCCACTTGGCCCCTCAACATGTATACACTTAAGTTACGTATAGTTTCTTAGGGTTTTATAATGTTTAATACATGTTCCAGGGTGAAAACATAATCTCAGATTTATTTTGGACCCTGAACATGTATAAAACATTACCAAACTATACGAAACTATACGCAAATTAAGTATATATACATATTGAGGGCCCAAATGGACTTACGGTCTTCTTGCGCTCAGGTCTTCAATTATGTTCTCATTTTGATTAATTAAAGCCTTAATGTACGATTTCGTTCAAATGTTAAATTTGTTTTTATATACTCAAAATGCTGAAATAATGCTAGTAATAGTTATCGGGAAGCGGGGTTTCTGTACATTTTGAGCTGAAATAATAAGGTAAAGTACAAGAAAGCCTGCTTGTTATTTTGGCCCTTTAACACACAGTTCTAGGACATAATGTCATAATTCCTTGAATTATGACATTATGTCGAATTTTGCTCTGTTAACCTACAAACACAACAAATTTGGCTGATTCCATTTAGGTGCAAGTTGGGACATGTGTAAACATTACAAATCAAAAAATCAGGTAAAAAAATTAACCAATTTCATATTATAAGATAGTACATTATGGCTTTAATTTGCGAGCGCGTGTGCCCCTTTAAAGTGTAATGCGGGAGCTCTGTGCACAGCTTTGTCTGTTTTGCTTTGGAAAGCGTTCATATTAAAGTTCAATCAGTTCAGTGTGTGCAGAGTTGAAAAGATTCACTTTAAAGTCATAATGTACGATCTTATAATATGAATTTGGTTAATTTTTTTCAAACCTGATTTTTGGCATATTTGTAATGTTTACACATGTCACAACTTGCACCTAAATGGAATCAACCAAATTTCTTGTGTTTGTAGGTATAACAGAGCAAAGTTCGACATAAAGTCATAATTCAAAGAATTATGACTTTATGTCCTCCCATAGAACTGCGTGTTAAACGGCCAAAATAACAAGCAGTGTTTCTTTCACTTTACCTCGTTATTTCAGCTAAAAATTAACAGAAACCATTCCCGATAATTATTACTAGTATTATTTCAGCATTTTGAGTACATAATGACAAATTTAAAATTTGAAGGAAATCGTACATTAAGCCTTTAATGGTTGATATGCAGATACCAATTGGAACCAGCCTTTTTGGGTAAATGTATTTCCTTCCCTTCATTTTTCACTTTAAAGGTAGGCCTATACGATGTATTGTTGGTCGAAGCTGGAAAAAAAATAGTTCACAGCATCTTGCTATGATAGTGAGCTTTATCAAAAATTGCATTGCTCAATTCATAGCGAGCAAGTAGAAGAATTCAAATATCACAGATATACTTTTGTAGGTCCTGTGGTTCTTGAGTTATGTTGTAAAGAGGGCTGAAACAACAACACTTTTGTAAAACGTACATAACTCATTAACAACAATAAATTAAGCAAGTTTTCAAAGTATATGATTTGTACAATGAACTTTTGCAAAACACCAAAGTGTTATTTTTAATAATATATTGATTCAGATAATGAAAATCGATTTTATTTCTTGCTTTTCGACCAACAATACCTCGTATAACCTTAAGGGATCGGATAACAACGTTTGCACAGCATTTTTCGTGACACAATCGGTATTTGTTAGCCATGTAGAAGCATTTTTACTTTATCGTTATGGAATATCTAGACCCAGTAAAATTCACACACACGAAGTAAATTTACAATTACTTGCACAATACAACACTGATATACAGGGTGAGTCAAAAAAAGTGCAATAGAGCAAAGAATCGATATTTATGTAAGAACCACTTTGAACTTTCCAATTATTGAAAGTTTCTATAAATGCCACACTCAATAGTCACCTGTTGTTAAAAACTGAAGTCAATCACATCTACCGTTTAATTTTTATGAGTCCTTTTGCTACGATACCCAATTTCATTATTTGTCCACGAGGTACCATGTATTTTGAATGAGTGCACACAGTGCACGATAAAGGCACCAGCTCTGAAACTGACTTTAACTTAAATAAGGTTGATTTTTGCGTTATTTTAATTTATTTTTTCTGTTCAAACTAACTTTTTAACATTACTTTAAGTCCTTCATACCTCACTCGACTCCAACTCCAGTTTTTTTAATCCCGGTATGTCCAACTTACTGGATATTTTATAATTCACTCCACGTCAATTTGCGCGCATTTCATTTCGACATTTGAAGAAATCCGCCTGCAAATGTGTCTGTTTTTGATAGAGAATAAACATCTTTAAAGTAAAGGTAAAATGAAAATAACAAAAAATAATGTTTCTTTTCCTTAAACAAGACCACGGACAATAACAATTTGGGTGCTTCATTTTATTTCAATGCCAATGAGGTTAAGAAAATAGCAGTTGTTCCAAATCTACCTTACACAAAGTGGACTGACTTTCAAATTTTAGATGTTTCTTGGATAAACATTAAAATTGGGTATCGCTATAAAATGTGTCATAAAAACAAAACGGTAAATGCTAATTCCTTGCTTTTTTCACACAAGGTCACTAATGGATATATCATTTATAAAATGTTTTAAATCCTATCAGGTTCAAAT
The DNA here is from genome assembly GCF_039555335.1 of Amphiura filiformis. Taxonomy (NCBI): domain Eukaryota; kingdom Metazoa; phylum Echinodermata; class Ophiuroidea; order Amphilepidida; family Amphiuridae; genus Amphiura; species Amphiura filiformis. The sequence continues at coordinate 271,376 of NW_027305495.1, forward strand.
GGGTTCTTAAATAAAAATGGATTCTTTTCTCTATTGCACTTTTTTTTACTCACCCTGTACTTTTCATGCCATGCACCTGTTGAAACGAATAGCGAACACTAAACATTGTCGAAATCTCTCTGCTAAAAATATCTTACACTTCCCATAATGCATTTCTTCCATTAAAGGCCCATTCAGTGATTTGCTCATCCGGACGATCATAAAAATCATCAAAATTCAGATTTTGGCACCTTTGTCATTGTCATATGTGCTAACATAGGCTGCGAGTGGTTCAGCCGAAAGCCATGTATGTAACACTGCAAAATAAGACATTTTACACTGACAGTATCTACATGTAAAAGCTACGTGTATTTGAATGGTACCTCAACATCATCAGTACTGCTGTTTTTTTCGTTTTTTGCCAAATTTGTCATTTCAAAAATACCAAATGACAATTTCAATGACTTATCCTTCACTTTTAAGCAATTTATAAACAATTTTAATTTGATTACACGTGCGCTGGAATCACTGAGTGGGTCTTTAAGTTCTGTACTGATTTGCTATGTTGTGCCACATGGGTCGATAGTGAGCGAAATATAACTTTGTGAACAGAGCGTATCTTCTTATTACTTTATTAACATATAAAACCCAGGACATGGCCAACATGCAAGTGCAAAACAACAGCATGGACCAATGCAGGGTAAACAAAGCAAAAAGAAACAACTACATTTGAGAAATGCATAAAAAACCGGGATAAAAAAGTAATTTAAAAGAGCCAACAAACAATATTAACAATTTGAGGTATTTGAGGTCATCCCACAAGGGCTCTTTGTTACAATTCCAAATACTATATATAATGAACCCAACAAAGTTAATTTAAAAATGTCTTTGGTGAACTTTTTTGGTGAACTTTGGAAAGTTTGAAAATAGAACGCACACGAAAAACGTTATCTTTACTGACAGGCTGCAGGCCACGCCCTGGTAAGAACAAAAGAAGACCGGCATATTTGTTTTGCTTACGAGCATGCTTTTCTAAATAAATTGTTTAATAACAGTTGAAAGCGCTGTTAAGGGTAGGCTACAATTGCTCGAAGCAGCCAAAATCTATTTTCATTATCGATATCAATATATCATTAAAAATAACGCTCTGATGTTTGGCAAAACGCTTTGATGTTTTGCAAAACTTCATTCTACAAATCATATCCGTTGAAAACTTGTTGTCAATTAGTTATGCACGTTTTACAAAAGTGTTGTTGTTTCAGCCCTCTTTACAACATAACTAAGAAGCACATGACCTACAAAAGTATATCTGTGATATTTGAATTATTCTACACACTCTCTATGAAATGATCAATGCAATTTTTGCCAAAGCTCTACCAAATCGCAACAATTTAAAATAAACACTGCACGAAAAGTAACGCTGCTGTTATAAATACTCCAATGGCGTCAGAACTAATAAATGTGTCCACAATATTTCAACATAGAAAGAAGGATAATTTATTTGCGCGCATTTTGATACCATATTTGTCCAATATCGTTCAATATTAAAGGAGGATTTCGTGATCCTAGCATCCTCTTTTTATGACATTTTCAGTAGATATCCACGAAAAAGCTTATTTCCAAAATTTCAGTTGATTCCGATTTTGCGTTTGCGAGTTATGCATGATTATGTGTATTACACTGCTCCATAGACAATGTGTTGTAATTTCGTTCTGGTGCACCAGAACGAAATTCAAATTTGGCGATATTTTTGCTAAACGAATTAATCTGCAAGAAATATTTGGTACATAAACATTATGTAGCCAGAGGTATCCAGTGGTGTAAAAATCTCAACTTTTTTTTTGGAAAAGTGTGGGGTTGAGGCTGTGGATCACGAAATGCCCCTTTAACATTACAGCAGTGTTTTTAAAGAAAAATGCCCGAATTTAAAAGTTGCAGCTATGTGTATTGATTTGAAGTCAGTGCGAAGAGAATGGAGGGTTTTACGTACCACAATATTTGCGTAATAACCATTGATCGCTGTAATCTGCAACTTAAAAATTCTTTATATAAATTATAAGAATTACTGTAATACTGTGTTGTTAAGGGTACTGGAATGAGCGTTTAGATGAGGGTGCAGTACCCCCTTAATCACTCAAAAATCACTGAAATCATTACTTCTTGTTCAATTACTAATATTAGTATCAGATACTAAGCGTTTCCCTATTGCATAATACAACAAATCAATATTGTGACTAAATCGGTTCAAGGTAAATGAAGACCTGAGCGCAAGAAGACCGTAAGCCCACTTGGCCCCTCAACATGTATACACTACGTATAGTTTTTTAGGGTTTTATAACGTTTAATACATGTTCCAGGGTGAAAACATCATGAAATGTTGTGAAAGATTTGTTTTGGCCCCTGAACACGTATAAAACATTACCAAACAACTATACGAAACTATACGCAACTGCAGTGTATACAGTCATGTTGAGGGGCTAAGTGGACTTACGGTCTTCTTGCACTCAAGTCTTCAAATACCGTAAACGTTCGCCTAATGGCGCTATGGAGTTTATAGAAATGAGAGAGCGCCCTCCCTGTAAAAGCCCAGTATCATCACTAAAAATTAAGGGCGCGTGTAGTTAAAGCGTGAAACCTATCGACACATTCAAGTATGACCAAGGTCAAACAACGATATTCATGATAATGTGGTAATCATTCAGCTATTACGTAGTGGCCCAGTTAGCAGAGCATCAGACGAGGATAGAGGGAACTTTAGGGTCTCCCATGCAGAAATTTCCACAAATTTGCTTTAGAATGTCTGTCAATGTTTGTTTTTTTCTGATTTGGGGAAATAGTATCTCTTTTTGTTTAAAATCTGTTAATTTTTATTTGTTTAGGTACTTTTTTCTCTATTCAGTTGATTTTATCTTTATCGTTTTTATTTATTTATTTATTTATTTTATTTGTTTGTGTCTTTTTTTTCACGATTCTTTGTTTCTCTGTTGGTTTGATCTCTTTTCATTTCATTTTACTTTGTTTCTCTTGTATTTAACCATTAATATGGAGAGTAACTACTATGGTATAATGGGTTCTTCCCTGAAATTATATAAAAGCAATATTAATTATTATTATTATTATTGTTAAGTTCGTCGGTTTTTATCAAATAGTATAAAACCCATAAAACCGACTTCTCTATACATGTTTGCACCCAGATTCTTTTGTCGCGAACGACAAGTTTTTCAATTCGCTCGAGTGTCTTTGACTATGCTGCAGTGGTTATGAAAGGATTCAAAAGATAACCTCTGCCCTAATAATCCCAAGCTTTTGTCTGAAACTGCTTCAATAGGATGTTTCATTATATTTCAGTCTTCGGTTACGTGTAAAGCGATTATCATTATATGGACAATATCACGCATTTCTGAATCTGGATCATAATGATCGCTATACAAAAATTGCTTGACTCCGATACCACGGAGTAACGCATCCTTGGTAACGCAACCACTTCGTGGTCTGATGGATATGCTCTGTTGTCTGAGTTCGATCCTTTTAATAAAATGAAAAAGAAAAAAAACAAAAAACAAAACAAACAGCTGACCTATTATAATGAATAAATCAATAAAGTAAATAATACACTTTGTATAGTTACACAATTTGAAACATTGAGGACGTATATTTTTGCAAAGGATTGATCTTATCCGCGCATAGTTGATAGGTACCAGGTGTAGCAAATTTGGTCCCACCGCGGTTTTTGTTGCCGTTTGGAATTATGTTTCGTAGTGACTATTTATCGAAAAAATGATTTTAAAAAAACCCAACAACAATCAAAACGAATCATAATATTCATTCCAAAAATGGGGACATAAACATTTATTGACGCTTCTTCACATAAAATAGGGTCAGTGATCAAGATTTGAACCAGTACCCTGAATAAATCAAGGCGCACGCTCTGCCGACTGAGCTAACGGGTCAGACAGAAACACAGTGTAATTTTGAACAGAAGAATATTCACACACTATGAAAAAAATACAATGACAGATTTACCAAAATGAGTTTGGTATGAATCGATCTGCAAATTAAGGACAATGACATTTTGAGAAAGAATACCTGACCCTCCCCCCAAAAAAAAATTCACCAAAACATTTACCACTCTAGTAATTATTAACCTAGAGCGTTTTATAGTGAGCCAGATTATACGTTATTCGGCGTATAGAGGTTATCCGTGTTCTATAAGCTGCATATCCTATCAACGACTGCTATACCTTGTTTAGGACTTTCAAAAGAAGTACCTGCATGTGCAACCATGACTGTTTCAAAATAGCCCGCCAAGAGTCATGCAGGTTGCTCCGAGGTCATGCATTGAATTGGTTTGAATAAAGAATACTACGGGAATCAGCGCCTTTTGTTAGAAGTCACACATGAGTAAAGTGGATAACCTCTATTAGCGTGTAAGTATACTGCAAAATCAACAGAGGTTATCCGTGTTCTATAAGCTGCATATCCTATCAGCGACCGATATACCTTGTTTTAGGACTTTCAAAAGAAGTACCTGCATATGCAACCATCATTGTTTCAAAATAGCCCGCCAAAGTCATGCAGGTAACTCCGAGGTCGTGTATTGAATTGGTTTGAATAAGGTATACTACGGGAACAGTCGTTAGAAGTCACACATGAGTAAAGTGGATAACCTCTATTGTTATTGCAGTATAATCTTTCCGCATACAGCCACTATAATCACACTCCTTGTAACCTAACTGTTTGATCACGTCACGAAAGTTTGCTTCTGAATCATTATGTCGAGGTTGCAGACTCTAACAACACGTATCCTTAATGCTGTTGGGATTTTGCAAGGATGGCGCTCTCTCATTTCTATAAAGTCTATAGCGCCATTAGGCGAACGTTTACGGTACATTAGAGTGATTCAAACACGTGGTCTTTTGCATCATGAGGTTTTTGCTCGTTGTAGAAGGTCTAGTGTCTATTTTGGAAATGATACAGATCACCAGTTTCACTTTGACCTTGGATCTGAACTTGAAACATAACAAAACCTTTTGTACTGTGTTTATGTGTGTGTGTGTGGTATTCTTTGGAGCGAAAAAATGAATTACATTTTGCTATGCTATACATTACACGTGTATTTATATATATTCCGACAAGTTATTGTGTGTCATAAGGCAGGTAAGATTTTCATTAATTTATCTTTGATCTCCAAAATGGGTGATCATTTAGCCATTATAACAAAGGCCAATATGAATTATTGAATTGTTTAGAAACAGTTATTTATTACACTGCCCCTATTTACATCATAGCAGTCAGATGTATGGGTATCGTACATCTTTGCATAGTTATTTTCTGTATTATTGTAATTGCAATAGCCAGGTGGCATGTTCAGAAATTGTATTGGTTGTAAACACTGTCGTGAGCAGGGGGGTGGGGAGCTGATGATCTACATGCTGTTCCTAAACTATATCTAAATGCATCAGACCCTATGAAAATTAAACGTTTTCAAGAAAAGGGGCAATAAAGTGTTGACATTTTTACCTGAAAGGGACCATGCAGAAGGCGCTATTAAGCCGTCCCTTTTGAATTGGTTGAATAGCATAATTATAAATATTTTAAGCACGGAATTTTAATTAGCACTGCACGGATTTTAAATCTCACTGCACGAACGGGCCAGGAGACACGTTAAAATAGCCCCTGGGCGTATCCCCATGGGCAAAGCGTCTTGCTTTGTCAAACTGACATATGGGTGCTTAGTGGTGTCTGATCTCTTCTCTTGGTTGGCTAGCATGTGCCTGTACTTTTTCTGAGAAGCAAATTACTTTTTAGCAGCAAATGCTAGAAGCATAGTTTTAGCTTTATTAGTATAGCTCACCAGCGGGAGGGGATGTTTTTTTACTGCCGGCTGGTGAAAACACAAGACAATTTCAATCTGTGGTCTTTGTGTATGCTTAACAAATTAACTAATCACAGCACATATTGTCAGAACTTACATAGTACACAACAGCTTTACTTCGTACTGCTAAAGCGAACTTTGATTTTCAACATGCTACACGTTGTCTCAATTGTTACACCTGTACTTTTTTATTCAGTATTGCAGCAAGTATGATACTCACTTTGAAGTACAATGCAGTCTTTGAACACTAAACATGTCTCTTACTTCCATGATAATAATTTATAGTGAGTCTCATCTCAAGTTGAGAGTAACGCCATATTGGATTCGTAGTGGATTCGTAATATGTGCTATTTCCGCAGTATGATTAGTTTGATGGGGACACACCATCGGTCCGAAACACCGTCAATCCGAACCTCCGTCAGTCCGAAAACCCATCACCCTTAACCTAACCCTTACCCTAACCCTAACGGGCTTTCGGACTGACGGGGGTTCGGATTGACGGTAACCCTAACGGGTTTTCGGACCGACGGGGGGTCGGATTGACGGTAACCCTATCGGGTTTTCGGACTGACGGGGTTCGATTGACGGTAACCCTAACGGGTTTTCGGACTGACGGGGTTCGATTGACGGTAACCCTAACGGGTTTTCGGACTGACGGGGTTCGATTGACGGTAACCCTAACGGGTTTTCGGACTGACGGGGTTCGGATTGACGGTAACCCTAACGGGTTTTCGGACTGACAGGGTTCGGATTGACGGTGTTTCGGACTGACGGGGAGACCCCAGTTTTATAACATTGAACTGTGCATTACTATTTTCCAGTGTAAACGATGAATTCAGCCAAGCCAATGCGTTTAAAGGGTAACGCCAATCATGACAATGATTATAGGAAAGGTAACCATGGAAACAGTAGAAGAGATTCATCTGGATCATACCAGGAAACTACACATGCGGTGTACAACCCAACTTAAGAAAGAAAAGAAAAGAAAAACGGATACAAGGTATGTTTTTATATAGCAGAAACATCTTTAGGTAATTATTGTAACATTCGCTAAGGAGGACACGCTCGAATTGTTTTGAAAATTCTGATTTCAAAAAGTCACGATCGATAACATATTGGCAACAAAGGCGCTGGAATTAAATAGGTATTTTCTTCGCTTTAACCATTTTGGGACATATCTGAGAGAAGATATTTGTGGAAATCCATTTTTAATGAAAATGTTACAAGATTGCTTTGAATTAAACGTAAAAAACAAAGACATAATATATATATATAAAAGAAATTGAAGACCTGAGCACAAGAAGACCGTAAGTCCATTTGGCCCCTGAACATGTATACACTCAAGTTGCGTCTACTTCTTGCGCTCAGGTCTTCAATTTAAGCTTCAATTTGTCAAAGTTGTGACATATATGAGTGGATAAGCTTTGTCGACCGGAATTCATAATATTAGTATTTCTATGTATAAAAGGCGAGTTAGGATGGGCGAGTTACTCTGAGTTAGGTGGACAAGGGTAAAAGACGAGTTAGTACACAAGGGCAAAAGGCGAGTTTTGGGAAGGCGAGTTGATTTTCAAGATGGAGTTGGTGAACAAGGCAAAAAGCAGACAGTCGGACATGAATTGGATGGCATAATGTATGCCTAAATAAATGACCAAATACAACCAATTTACCGACGAAAAAGCAAAAATGAACACTGCACCGACCTATAGATGCCCTAGGCATGAGTGTTATAGCATTTTTTATCTTGAATGGAATGATGTAACAGATTAGTCAGTCAAATAGTAAGTTATACTACAGTTTAATCACTTTTAAAGGGCATATATATTGCTCGGACAACATCATATCATTGGCAAGCTAATGTTATGAGGACAATGAAAATGACTCCTTTTTTAGAGAAAATAAGACGTTTAAAATTGATATTCCGCAAAAACCAACTGTAAGCGGTGTGTTCCGTCGAACGAGATAGATTTGACCTAGAAACAATCTGACGTCATTGAATGAAATGTGCCCGCTTTGAGAGAATGGACTGTAAACACTCTCAATGCACAGAACCTATACTGTTGTTGTTCTCAGAAAAAAACTCTGAATCAAGTATTACAAATTTAATGGTTTTAAACATATGGATAAAATCAGCCGCTTCTTTATTATATATTAGTAAATTGTGATATTACAATTGATATGTATATCAACATCATGAGAAATATTTGGACTACAAGAAATATTTTGAGCTTAGAATTTGAGCCTGATTAATATTGTATTTATTATGCAAATAAATAAAACCATTTTAATGGGTCGGTAGCTAACCTTTTGTTGACCATTGAAGGTTGCGCATCTATACATGAATGAACATGAAAAGAGTTCAAGGCTCATGTGTATATCGTGAACATAGGGGAACGGCGGGTAATCCCACTCTTGATTACGTTGTTTTAATGTGTAGTAATAGGCTTAAATGAAAAGGTGCTCGGAATTACCCCCACTCTCCCCTATAGTGTCTGCTTCATTTACTTAGGTCATTAATCCCGCAGCCTTGAAAATTAATTTCGCTTCGAACGGGGGAACGAGTGTCAAATTGTAATGTAATAATTATTCTCTTTAAATGCAGTTAAACTTGTTTTTGCAATAGATAGGCCCTTTAAATAGCATGACCCAGTGCCTCGTCATCCCGGAGGGGGTTCTTCCTGGTTGAAGGTATACGGGGATGTGCCACGGTTTTGGGGTACCTTTTCAGCAATTTTGGTATATCGATGGGTGGGTTTTCAGTGGAGACCAATGCGCCCAATTGGGCGCATTTGGGAAAAAGTGCCCCTAAAAGCGCCCAATTAGGGCAAATTTGGGTGATTTTGGGGTGTTTTTTGGGAAAAATTGGTATACTGATGGGTGGCAAAAACAGCAAAAAGTAGGTATAGAGAAAGTCAGCATCCGAAAGTCTGCGTGGCACATCTCCGTAAATTTTTTTTCGAAGAACCCCCCGGGCTCGTCATATGTCTAGCTGTGGATCAAATTGAGATTTATCGGAATATGCATCAGTACGACAGCAACTTAGCTCACTTCCGGTAATTTTTACTGTTACGTAACGCAATGTTGAAAATCAGGTGGCAAATACGGTTTTTCAGAAAACATAAAAAATGGAAAACACGAGTCGTTTCTCCCTTCATTTCCATATTGAGCCCATAGATAAGATATGAAACATGCGTATAAGGCAAAGAATAACGTGTAAAAGTTGAATTATTGTGGACAAATGAATGCTTTTGGAGCGCGAAGTAGCCTAAAAAATGAGAGAAAATGCATGTCACGATATCTACAGCTTTGAGGAAACGCCGGTCTAATGCTTTTCTGTTATGATAAACATGAATTAACCAGAGCTTGTATTAAAATTTCAGCGAAAATGAGCGGTGGAATAACCTAGTCGTAGGTTTAAAAGTTGCGTTCTTTGAGCCCTCGTGTCGTAAGCGCACGTTGCAAGTGTCACGATGCTTCACGAAATGGATCCCAGCCGGCGCTGTCTATTATACATGTTATATTGATTAAAATAGCAATTAAAAACGTCTATTGGTATATATTTTATAAATGCAAAATACTCTATTGTGTAACAAAATATTGTAGTCGGCAAAGAAGGTAGTATCATATCATTTAACTGAAGTACAAGCAGTTTTGAAAAGATTGTTGTTGAGTGAGATCCTTGAACATGTTGAACGAGAAATAAGATAGCAAAAGAATACCCTTTGCCCGAACAAGTTGGGATGGCTTAGTGGACAGAGCGAAGGTGTGCAGTGCGGAAGGTTGAGAGGTCGATCGATTCCCATGTTATCTTATCGATGATGTGGAATTTTTCAGTTCGTTTTCATTTTCTTTTTTTTCTTTTTTTGTCTTTAATTATTTAGGCCTAAATGAATGTCAGCTTGAAGGCCCACTTTTTTCATGATTTATTTCTTGTTCATGTTTAAGCCTAATCCTACATTCGAGTTCATATCTTTTTTAAAAAATGCATTTAAGTTCAGTAGCTTTCAATATGAAATAATCAAATAAAGCATGTCAAACTTAAGTAATTTTTAAAAGTTCAAGAATATAATATAGGCCTATCAAATAAGGGAACGTCAACACAGATTTTCACGATTTTTAATTGGACTAGACCCCTCCCCTATCGGCAATATATTTTATGAGCTTTTATGCATACATATCAAATCATGAGATGCACGAATTTCAAACCTAATATTTTGGCATATTTGTAATTTTTACACAATGTCCAACTTACACCTCGGATTACACCTAATTGGAATCAGCCAAGTTCGTTGTCTAGATAGAGCAACTAACTTTGATGTCTTATTAAGACTAATCCCCATAGAACACCACAGTTAAGCGGTCAAGATATTAAGTGTTTTCTTTCATTTTTATCTCGCTACTTCTGCTTCAAATGTAAAGTGAAAACCTTCCTGACAGTTATTTACTAATATTATAAATATTTGTATAATTTTTGGAATAACAAAACTTCAAATTTGCCCGAAATGGTATATTATGGCTTTAATAAAAATATGAAAACTAGGATTTAAAAATATGAGTTAAAATCAAATCAAAAATCAAAGGGAGGTGCTTGCGGGGTTCGAACCAAGATCGAACTTCCAAATACATGTATTTACCACTAAGCCATACCAGCGATATGATTAATTCGGTGACAATAATAGCAATGTTATACCCACTCAGTGGCTAAGCTCGTGATTCTATTTCTGGAATGAATTAACACCGTCCAAATAATGTAACATATGCTGACTTTTAAAATTGTTTGAACGTTGGGAGTATTATTTTCAAGTTAAATAACCAACAATGGACAATTGACAATGAAAGTTTCTTTGCAGGAAAAACATCGGCCGTACAATATATATGGCGTGACAGTAGTCACGCACAAAGATAAACATTTCAACATGTTCAATATGCGACTAGAAATATACCCCAACCAAAAATCACGAAATTTTCAGGCAAGCTAACTTTAGTTATTCTACAACATGACACCCATTTTTTAATTCCGGCGCTTTTTCTTGCTTGATGATATGAACATTTTTGTGTTCGTGACATGCAATTTGTCTCATTTTCCGAGCTACTTTGGACATAGCTTCTTTTTTTCCATTTAATTCAACTTTTACACGTTATTTGTTGCTTTACACAAATGTTTGATATCTTATCTGTGGTCAGGGTACATAAATGGAGCAATATACGACCCGTGTCTTCCATTTCTGGAGCTATTTTGATAAAAAGCGTTTGCCGGCTAAAATTTTAACATTGTGTTACGTAACCCGTGTTCACCAACCCGTATAAATTTTCTGTCGAACAAAAGAGGTCACGAAGTTGCTGTCGTACTGGCATGGGATGAGGAAGAATGGGGTGGGGCAAGGCAAAAGAGTTAATTGATTCATGTGAGGTGTTTTAACAGACTATGGTGATCGTAATTAGGTACGGGTATTGGTCACATACGCATTTCTCGTACATCATATACAGTGAATGTTGTTGTGAGTATCGCAATAAGTTTGTAGGGATGTCGAGACCGGTCTCGGTCTCGGCCCTCCTGGTCTCGAGGTCTCGGTCCGAGACCGGATTCGAGACCAGTAAAATAGCACCATTCTGGTCATTCTGGTCATCTCACACGTTATGGCCAAATATATGTGTTTAATATAATTATTTGGATGCAAGCTGCATTTCACGGCATGAAATCAAAATTTAACTTGTAAATTAAATTTGAATGTCTTTTTTGCAGGCTTCCAATAGACAAAGCGAGCTGGTTTTCAATCCTCACCTTTTCATGGGTTACGCCACTGTTTATCAAGGGATGGAAAGGAACCCTGAAGACTGAGGATCTTACAGTTGCTTCATATAAAGACTCATCCGAGATGAACAGTCACAGGTTTGTAAGAAACAATTTATTTTACTATGAAAGAGATGGATGTTGGCATCATCACTTTTTTAAAGTGACCACATAAAGGAGTATTTCGTGATCATAGCATCCTCTTTTTATGACAATTGCTAGTCGACATCCACGAAAAAAGTTTATTCAAAACATTTCAGTTGATTCCGATTTTGCGTTTGCTAGTTATGCATGATTATAGGTATAGGCTTCATATAGGCAACTATTGTAATTTCATTCTGGTACACCAGAACTTAATTCAAATTTGTTATACGAATTAATCTGCAATAAATATTTTGCAAATAAACATTATTTAGCCAGAGGTTTCCAGTGGTATGAACATCTCAACCTGTCCAGGGGTGTTTTTTTTCCAAAAATGTACAGTTACATTCATATCATAATATTATGCAATATTCATGCCATTAAAGTCATATTATAACATTTGCTGAGGAGAACGCCCTCAAAAAATGTCAAATTCTGGTTTTTACACGATTGTAATGTACTTTAGTAAACAAGATTCTCTGCAAAAAATAAGACTTTATGTGCTGTAGTTTTGTCAAAATCCAAGAAACGCACCAGTGTAATAGACATCAAGAAACGCAATAGGCGTCAAAACGTAATATTTGTACAATCGTGGAAAAGTCTGTCCCCTACTTAGTCTTGGGTTAAAGTTCATGAGTTAGGGTCAAGATATAGCTTGATCACCATCGACGGTTGAGTGCATAGCAATGTAAGAGCTGTGGAGCTTCTAGTTGAAATATGCGCCTCTTTGATTGTTTTTACCTCAAGTGTTCCCTTCATCCAATTTTTTTTATCAAACGAAAGCCAACACTTCCCCCTAAAAACACTTTCGTCACTAGGTCAACAGATACCACAATTCAATGTAATAGCAAGGCGAATGTGGAAAAGTTGTTGAAAACTTCCTATCCAAGCACATTTTTTGACCAAAGTGTAGGTTTTAAAAGTCAAACCCTCAAGTGTTTCTTAATATGTTTTTCAATATCATTAAATGAAAAAGCAGACTTATATTGTCCATACTCTGGCGTCACTAGTATGAGCAATGGTCAATTCTCTTTAAATTGCAAATCTTGTGCAAAAATTTACTATTTTCCCCTGTTTTGTCATACGGTTGTAATTTCAATGAACTATGACTTTACTAAAGAGCGCTAACAAATTGATATGCAACTTCAAATTAGCTGTTATAACTTAAGATGCGTAGGCCATTAGGCATATACACATACTATAAACGTATGCATTTTGTAAGATTAATTTTACTTCTTTACTTCAGGCTTGAGACAAGATGGGCTCATTTACTTACCAAGCATGGAAGTAAAGATGCGTCACTATTCAGTGCGTTGTTATATATCATGCGAAGCCTCGTCATCTGTAGTACAATCGCCCTTGCCATAGCAATCAGTGCAAATTTGGTCTCTGCGGTGAGTAATAGAATTTGTTTGTTTGTTTAAACGGCCGCTCCGTGTGGAGACGTCTAACAAAATGCTCAAGCCAGGCTAAAAAGCCTATATACGCATATGCTGGCCTGTATGGAAAGAGAAGTGAGAAACAGATTTGAAGACAAAGAACAAGGAAAAGAAGGCCACTCCCAACAATCAAGTTAACAATTTTACTGTCAGCCTTTTGGTCAAGAGAAAGGAAGTGCTTAAGGGGGTACTACACCCCTAGCCAATTTTTTTTTGCTTATTATTGCGTTTTTCTCAAAAATTCAGCAACTCAAGGCAATTAGTTTTGATTTATTGATCAAATATTGGTTTCCCTCATTTTTGACTGTAGCTCCACAACTGTTGTCTGTGCTGAAATAAAATTCCCAGTGTAGCAGTTGTAGTCCTTGCCCCTATAATATACATATCTTACTTGTCACCAATGCTCTATATTTTTTGAGAAAAATGCAAAAATAGGCACAAAATTGGGCAGGGGTGTAGTACCCCCTTAAGAGTATTCTGACTGTATTTCTGTTTTTGTCCCTGCGGAATAAATCCAAGACAGGACTAAATGAGCGCACAGTTTTTGTGTATGTGGAGGTGTACAGCCTGTCTCTAAAAATGTGCAAGTGGAAAGCGCCATCCTAGGAAATACTGTTGTGACATGATGCTTACATCAACGTCAAGGGAGCAGTTCTAGCTTTCAAATACCGTTTGTTTCATTCATTTTGGTTTCGGCAATCCAGCGATCTGCTTCACTAAACACAAATGTGTTTCGCCATTTTAAGTCATGCACAAAGCGTGCGTAAGAGGGGAGGGTAACAATTGTGAGCATGTGTGGATAAGAAAAATGGCGATTTGTTTGAGCAATAAAAAAGGGAGTGAATAATTATGGTATTTTCCAGCATTTTATTCATAACAGTTGATAAAATTTCAATGAAAGTTATACTTTGCCGTGGGGGAAGCAGTGTATACACCTGTACTGCGATATCCAAAGAGTTATTTGGATATCTACCCAGCAAACACAAAACGTTTTCGACATCATTCGCAAAAGGTTAAAAAAGGTTGTCAGAAAACGTTTAAATAGCTTAAACAGCTTAAAGCCGTATCATACTAATGTATACAGATGCTTTTGAGTCTTTTGAGTCATATAAAATGTATCTATTTCTGACAAGATTGTTGGCGCTATTTAGATACTGGAAATTACTCTTTCAGGCTTTTAATAAAAATAATTCCTTTTATTTTTTTGATGAAATATGTAATATAAAATGTCTTTGTTGCTTGTTTCACCTATTCCATCTGTTTAAATGGCAGTATTGATTACCTACCCCTTGAAATTAAGAAATATGATGATAAATAGCGCCATCTATAGTTTGCATTTTCTTAATAATGAAGCCAATTCTATAGATGAGGTGACATGTGTTTACATTTGATACGCCCTCTGTTGGTCTGTCATCAAAACTGTCAGGCACAAAACACTATAGTTTACATGGAAGAAGTTGATTTGGTTTCAAAGCAAATAATACAAAAAATGGTATCAATCTTGTTTATAAATGCATTAAGCTATATACATAATATCACACAAAACTTCAAAGGTTTTTAAAAGTTGAGTTTTAAAGAGATTTATGTGGTCTGTCATAGACACTTCTGTGTTATTTTGCCTGCTTTGAAACAACAGAGGGCGGTCCGAATGTAAACATGTGACATCATAGGTCACCTCATCTATATACATCGAACAACCGTGATGAGAAGCCAATGTGCAATCAAAATGAAGCATGTACATGAAAATACCAAATAAATGAGACTTGTAGTTTCAGTTTCATCAGTTTCATTTATTTCACCATGTTTTTGTACAAGTACAATGAAAGAGAACTTAGTAATTACATGGCGGGCAAACCAAAAGGAGTAGTATGGGTCGTGCATGTACTCTTCACCTCTGTATAACCCCATGGGCAGTGGGCACTACTGCCTTTCTTACAGTACCTCTGATTGGTTAATTGCATTATAATCATCAGAGTAACCAATTGAAATAGATCTTAATTAAAGCCTTGCGTCATACTATACTGACCATACTTGGCATATCTCTGATTGGCTCAATCATCATGACATAGGCCTTTTCCAACCAATCAAAGTAGTTCTTAGAGGCCAATATTTCTACAGGTCGTGCACGTGCCTATGTGTTTCAATAACTTGTTGTCAATCCATTTATTTCAGACCGTCGTAATGCGTAGACTCATAGCCTTTACACAATCACCTGAACCTGACTTTATTTATGGCTCTCTACTAGTTGTTTCGTTCACAAGTCTCCAATTCACAAGGGTTACTTGTGTGAGTCTTGCAATGTACTTGAATGAACGTGGGGCGGGAAGGATACGAGCAGCATTGGTGGCGATGGTTTATCATAAAATATTACGATTGCGCAGTTTAAAGGGAAAATCTGTAGGAGAGGTAAGCTACCGTTTATTAAGTAACGTAACCAGGACTTTTTCAGTGGGTGGGGCAAAAGGTGAAGTAGGGAGGGCACTCACATAGGGCTATTGTTTTTTGATAGGGGATTGCCACTGCCAGTTCTGAACGTGAGGTTGAACTGATCGGCCATACAAAAGAAATCTGTGAAAATGGCATCTTGAATCCCAATAGGGCTGTGAATGTGGTCCAGGAAGCTGTTTCATATCAGTGCAAATTGTGTCAATTGGACAACTGCTTGGTTACTGACATGTGTTTAGAGTAGAGTATTGAGGCAATCCTGTGTGTAATTTTGGTTAATTTTGATGGACAGGATTTTAAGATACGACCTTGTGAAAAATTATAAGTTTCTTTTTTGGCTTAGTGTAGTTATGGCAACTATTGCTATAGAAATCTCAGAATATTGAACAGCAACCAGATCATTACTCTGCTCTGTACTACATGTATACCCACGTACTGAAAAATCACAGCATTATCGCGCTGTATAAACATGATAAAGGAAACCCAACCTACACTACAAAATTCCTGGCCGCAGAGTAACGGAACTCTACAGTCACCTCCGCCGTCACTCCTTAATAAATAAGTTACCGTATGATTTTTTTTTTTTTTTTTTTTTTTTTTTTTTTTTTTTTATTCATTTTGCTTTTAGATTAAACAGGACAAAAGTCAAATAACTTGAGAAAAAATAAACAAAAGATAGAAAGAATAAAAACAACACACACAAATACAAAAGCATCTCTTATATCACTAGTACAATACAATATTATGCATATTTTTAAATTCGTTTAAATACTTTGTTTGTTTTGTTTGTCCGTGGGCACATGAGAAAGACAATAATAATTAATATGTTATATTTATATATAATTACTTTTTTGTTACATTATTTTCTTACACAAAACCTTCCCATTTCATACGAAAGATATTCAATTTATTTATTCTCTGAAAACAAGCTTTTTCTTCTTCAATTTTTTACTTAAAAATGTGAGAACGTGGCGATATATGGTTTTCATTTGAAAACCTGTTCCTAAATAAATAATACTTAGCACTCAGAATAATATAGTTAAGCACTTTGAACCTTGAATGTCCTTCCAGTCCCAAAATTATATCTTTATAACATAGATGTATTCGAGTCTGTATCTTTCCATTTAACCATGTCTCTATCTCCTTCCAAAAAGAGTTTATTTGATGGCATTCCCAGAACATGTGATCAATTGTTTCTTTATTTTGACATAAATGACAATTTTCGTTCTCTTTCAGATTAATAAGCTTTAAATAACTATTGCTTGGAATTATTCGATGAAGGATTTTATATTGAAAAAATCTCATTCTTTCTTCAGTGGTAATTTGAAAAGGTAATGTCCAAATGTATTCCCAATTTAGATTACCCAAATGATCAAACAAACGATCATAATAATTCTGATTTACTGGTTTTGTTGATTGTGACATGTTAAATTGTTTAGATACATCACGAGTTGTTAACTTCTAACGAAATATTTTTTCAATACTTTTAAGTTTACCCATATCTGTTTCAGAAAGTTTCTTTATTTCTAATTTCCATTCCCTTGGTAAACTATTTATAACACCGTAATATGTTACAAAATCAATACATCGTCCATATTTTTCACAAAGCTTTTCGTATGAATAAAATGAACCTTTATCATCTAATATATCTTTAATCTTTATTAGTCTTGTTCGAGCTCTATTAAGAGCCTTGTTTACATCTTTTGAAAACAACTTGTTATAACTTAGTGGCATATGCAATACATCTTCCAAATTGATTGTTTCTTTGTTATTACATTGTTTAAAATTTTGCCAGCTTAAAATGACTTCTTTGTAAAACTGGGGGAAATTTGCAGGAAAAACAGAATCATCAACATTGCATTGTAACAGGAACTCCAGACCTCCCATTCTATTAAAGAAATAATTTGGGACATCTTTCCACGGTGCATAACTTTCACTCAAAAATCTTTTTAGCCACATTATCTTTAATGCTTTGTCTGTATTGAATATATTTACCATCTCTATTCCTCCGCTTTCTTTTGGTGCAATTAAAACAGAACGTTTGATTTTTTCTGGTTTTCCACTCCATAAGAAGTTATACAGTATCTTTTGAACATCAGATAACACATTTCCACTCACATAATCTGTGGACATTAAATAAGTCATTTGTGAAATACCAATACTTTTTACTAATAAGACCTTTCCTCTAAGTGTTAGATCTCTTTGTCTCCAAATATCTAATTTGTCCTTTAATTTTGTGAGTCTTGGTTGAATATTATACTCATTACATTTTTACTATCATAACCAACAAATAAGCCCAATATTTTCACAGGTTCCTTAGTTGGTTTAATACCATAAACATAATCATTACAGTGTCTAAGACTTCCTATCTTCATCAATTCTGTTTTCTCCAAATTTATCTTCAAACCAGACAACCTTCCAAACTTATCTATTTCTCTTACAAGATTCTCCACAGATTTTGAATCGGATAGAAAAAAGGTTACATCATCTGCAAAAAAGGAGCACTTAAGCTCCACCCCACTTGGGAGTTCTATGCCATTAATATCCTTACATTTCAAAGTTATTAAAGCCAACATTTCTATCACACATACGAATAATGCTGTTGATAACGGGCATCCTTGACGAACACCTCGTGTCAGATCAAACCAACCAGTAGAAAACCCTTATTTATTACACAACTTTTAATATTTGAATAAAAACATTTTACCCATGAAAGCAGGTTTTGACCAAAATTAAATTTTTTCAAGGTTGCCATAAGAAAACACCATTCAACAGAATCAAAAGCCTTCTCCAAATCGGCAAAAAGCAACATACCAGGAATGTGGTTATCATTTGTGTACTGCAGAATATCTTCAACTAAACGAATATTTTCTCCAATATATCTACCTTTGACAAAGGCTGTTTGATGATTACCTATAATACTTGGTAGTACACCTTCCATTCGTTTAGCAATTGCCTTTGTACCTATTTTGTAATCGATATTTAATAATGATATTGGACGCCAATTTTTGATAAGCTTTGGATCTTTTCCAGGCTTAGGTAGAAGAGAAATTATTGCTTGTGATTGCGTTGTTGAAAGTTGACCATTTAAGAAGCCAAAATTTAAAGAGTCAACTAAAATATTTCCAAGCAAATCCCAGAAACATAGGTAAAACTCACTAGAGAAACCATCACTCCCAGGAGATTTATTTTTAGACATATCTTTTAAGGTTTTGTAACATTCGTCCAAAGTCAAACGCTTTTCACAGAGCTCTTGCTGTTGTGGAGAAAGCTTGGGAATCTCAATTTGATTTAAATATTCCTCGATATCTTCATAACCTTCACCATTTTGTTTACTTGAGAAAAGATCTTCATAAAAGACTTTGATTTCACCAAGAATATCTTTTGATGTTGTTTTAAGGACATTATTTACAAGTAATTCATCAATTCCCTTTTTTGAAACATTTCTTTTTTCCAAGTTAAAAAAATATTTAGAGCTTTTTTCTCCTTCATCATAATACCTGTCTCTTGATCTCACAATACTACCATTAACTTTGTATTTATATATTTCCTCTAAGTTTTTCTTCACTTCGGCATACTCGTGTACAATTTCTTCTTGAAGTTCATTATTTATCTTTTCTTCAAGATCAATTAATCTTTTATTCAAAGATCTTTCACGTGCATTTCTTTCTCGATTTTTGTGGTTGAATATGATATGGTTTCCATACGTAATTTGAACTTCATAAATTCCCAAAATTGTTGATCATTTAAGTTAGCATATTCACGTTTAACATCTGAAATGACACTTTTAATTAAATTATGATAATCAACATCTTCTAGAAGACTATTATTGAACTTCCAAAAACCCGGCCCACGAGGCTCGGTATCACTCAAAGAAATCTTCATAATAATTGTTTGGTGATCGGACATAATACTTGGTACAATATTACAATCTACTATATTCATTTTAAGCGACTGAGGTATAAACCAATAATCAATCCTTGATGCAGAATTGCGATTACGTGTTGACCATGTGTAAGCTATTTTGGTAGGGTTTCTTGTACGAAAAATGTCTATTAAATTGTTTTTAAAAAGAAGACGTTTGAGGGAAATTCGGCCATTCTTATGCTCATCCTTAATAGTATTATTTTTAGAATTTCTATCCAAAGTGATATCCATAGCTAAATTCATATCGCCTCCTATAATCAAGTATTCTTTAATTACATGTTTTTCTATAATATTGCTTAACTGATCATAAAAGATAACTTGATCTTTGTCATTATTGGGAGCGTACACATTTAACAGGTAAAAGGTTTTTTTTTCGATACTAACTTTTGCTAAAATGAATCTTCCTTCCGAGTCACTTATCACTTGGTCAAACGTACATGTAATTGTTGGATTTACTAAAATAGCTACACCTTTACTATCGTTTGTTCCATGACTAAAAACAATATTACTTGACCATTCTCGTTTCCACTGTTTTTTTCTAAAGTTTTACAGCAATGTGTTTCCTGAAGGAATATAATGTCTATTTTTTCTTCTTCATATACATAAAGATTGCTTTACGTTTTTTACATTTCTCAACCCACGGACATTCAGAGATGCAACATTTATACACGACATAAATAAGAAGTACAAATAATAAAAATAATAATATTAAATAATAACGAGATTTGAAATAACAAAAATGTAATCAAAAAGATAAATCCTGATCTACTTGATCAGTTTAGAGGGTGTCTACCCATCCGAAAATATTACAAAATGTTCACCAATCAGTTCAAGAGTTCACCTTGCTTTTATAGCAAAGTTCTTTCAATAGTTCTTAATATTTAATGTTTGTTTATTTTCATTGTTTGCGCTTTAAACTTTCAGTTATGGTGTTGAGATTCACTTATTGATGCGGAACTCCGCTATCAAACTGTCTTTCATTATACTTGTAAACAGTATTGTGTCTATAATAATGTGTTAAGATTTAGTCTATCATGGGGTGCAGCTATCATTCTAACTCGTTTCCAGTTGGTTGATCATCACCAAGGTCTCGCTGATCATCCCTATGGTCTCGTTGTTCAGTGTGCCGGCAATTCCTGTGTATTGGGCCTGTATATTCTCCATAATCTCGACCGTATGTATCATCTGCATAAAAGGCGCCTTGTTTCCTTTTTTGTCCCTCCAGTAACCAGCGACAAACCGGAAATAAATTTTCTTCTTATACAGTAATTTTACTCGTTCAGAGAACGCCTTTTTCTCCTTTAAATCCTTGACCGTTAGGTCCTCTACCATGTGATAATTTTCATACTTAAGTTTCTCCTTCTTTTCGTTCATAATGTCCATTTTATCTTGATACCGGAGAAATTTGACCAAGATGTGTCGACTAACACCGTGACGAAACTTTCCATCTCTATGAGCACGTTCTATTTCGATGTCTCCTCTGTCAAATTGCTCCTTCAAAATGGTCTCCACTATCTCAAAGACATTTTCCCCTTTTTTCAGGGTACCCTATTATCCGTATGTTACTTCTTCGTGAATGTCTTTCAAGCTTATTAATGTGATCATGCAGCTCGGCGATTTTGCTTGTATTTGATACGATCTTTTCTTTCTGATTTTTTGCTATTATGTCCAGGCGTTTTGTGTCCTTTTTTATGTCTTTAATTTCCTCACCTTGGAAATTCACGGCAGCTTTAATATCATTCAGTTCCTTCTTCAGTTCCTTCTGTCCAGTAATAAGGGTTTCTAGCGACCGTTTAATGTATGCGTTTACGTCCTGATCCTTTGCACTATCGTTGCCAGTAGGCTGGGCATTAGCACTACGGGAATCATCGGCGAAATATTTACTTGTAGTCGGCCTTGGATCAGCTGCGTTTTGTTTAGCGCTAGTGTTACGTGCAGTACTCACATTACTACCGCCGCTGTTTGAATCACCCGCCGTATCATTTCCACCTTGATTTTTTTTTTTCTGGTATCCATTTCATTCGAAATTTTGATCAGTGTGTTCCGAAACTGCTAAATACGTCGACAGTATCAATATTTCTGATTCTGGTGATTATTTAGACAGTCAATTTAACGTTTATTCCGGACGGTGACACCCTCGCGTGCTTCATACCGCCGCCATGTTACCGTATGATGACCGATGGAGTCACTACAGGAGAGTAACCACACTGGAAACAAAGCAGTAGGGTACTATTAGTACAGTCTGTCTACTCTGAAGTACAAAGTACCGACGCAGACGCACACATTGTGCCGACTTTGAAGACACGCATACCTGCAGCAGAGACGCAGCACTGTGCGCTGTATACGCGGGCGTTGTCACTTTGTACTTCAGAGTGGACAAACTGTATAGTGCATTAGGGTCAAAATCGTTACACAAGTGACAAAAGTGACAAATTGTGTACCCAGGTTTGTATGACCCCAAAGTTTATGCAAATAAATGCCACTAAAATATGGACATTATTTGGCCATTTTGGGGCTAAAAACCCTAACCCTTGGTATGTACATATCATAGGCTCTCCCTCTCGCAGACAAAGAATATGCCCCAGGAATCTCAGCTAGGATTCAACATAGCACAAATGTTTTTTTCTTCCCTTTTCATCAGCTCATTAATCTGTGTACAAACGACAGCCAAAGAGTGTTTGATCTCTGCAAATATCTACCAATGGGAATTGTTGGAATTTTTATTTGTGTGTTCAGTCTTATTGCCTCTTACGTAATCCTTGGATGGACAGCGGTTCTTGGGACAACATCTTTTATCATGTTCTATCCACTACAGGTTAGTTCAGTGACTAAAAGGGTTAGGGTAGGGGTTGGGCTGCAGTCCAATATGAAATTGATACAGGTATACCTGTAAGGCTGTGAGTAGGAGTTTTAGTGAGAAAATTAAAAAGGTATTGGATGATAGATGGAATTTTGGCGGCATTGGTTGAGAACAAAAGTCAGAAACAACCCCAAAAAAAGCCTACAATGTTGTTCAATTAGTTTAATAGCTCTAAAATTGCTTCACTGAAAGACAAGTGATAAAAGTAGCGATAAGGCGACAAAAAACCCAGCATGTTCTGCAGGCAGAACTGAAGGACCTTTCAAGTAGGCTTGATGGGGTGTTTTTTATTATTTATTTTTTTAGCAAATAACTCTAAAAATCATCCAAATATGTAAATAAATTACTATTTTTTGTATAATGTTTTCCGTTTTCCCCAAAACAGCTGATTATACATGTTATATATGTATGCAACAATTTCTATCAATCTCCGTCTACTCTAAGCCAAAAAGTTGATTATATATATGTTGATCAGGCTAGGCCCGTAGAACAGGCTTGTTGTTTTCGTCGCCTATTTGGCAATTAGCATTAAATTCCTTTGGTCAACAAATTCGCACAGAAATTAGAGGTCTTTGGATGACAGAAGATGAGTTTATCCAAAACGAGCCTTTGGGGACCGTGGTGCTGAAAGGAGGGGGGGGGGCACTCCAACTTTGGAGGTGACGCGTATGTAGGGCTGTTAAGACCCCCCTTTTCAGCATCGCTGTCACCAAAAGACCCCATATTTTTTACGAACACATGCTCTGTCACCAGTAGACCACCTATTTTTCCATTTGATCTGTCACCCAAAGACCCTTACAAGTTCAATTTGAACAGCAACTTTCATTTATCACTGATTTTGTTACTTATTTTGAAAAAACAAAGAAACTTGATGCCATTTAGAACTAGAAATTCGATTTTCCAGGTTTCTGTGGCGCTGTTTCGGTTCTCACACAAAGATTCCATTTAAAAAAAGGTCATGTTCTCACCCAATGACCCCATATTTTTTTGCATTTTGCTCTCACCGAATGCCAAAAATCATGCTCTCACCCAATTACCCCATATTTTTTACATTTTGCTCTCACCGAATGCCCCTTAGTGCGAAAGTGTCAGCCCTACACCTATATCCATTTCAAATTGAAGTCCCCCCCCCGGGACTTAGCAATCCGATATATGTTTCAAAGTGCCCCCCTAAGGAGGGAAATAAAGAATACGATTAGATACAAAATAGTCAACTATAATAGTTTAACGAGTACATACCTAGTTTGATACTCATGACTTGTGGCTATATTACCTGGTCACAGTCGAATATCTTTCGCATCTTCACAAATGCATACATAAAGAAAAAGATTGTTAATATTAGGGCCTTATGCTGCTAGAGTACACATCATTTTATGTCTGTGTAAATATTGTTGAAATTAATATGTTATTCGGGGGGGGGGAGTTAAATTTGATTTCAGACTAGTCTTAAGAACTAAAATGGTGCGTTGAGTGACTTGAGTCCGAGTTAAGTCGAGTCATTTGAGTCGAGTCGTTACAATATTTTTCAATTGGTTTTGTTTGTATTTATTCATATACAGATGTTCTTGTCCAAACTGATAACTCACTTCCGTCATCGCTGCATTAAAATCACGGATAAACGTGTACGTCTCATGAGTGAAGTTATCACTTGCATTAAGCTTATCAAGATGTACGCTTGGGAAATTCCATTCTCAAAGCAAATAGGAGGTAAGATCACAACTCCATAACTATGATCATGACCCTATTTTCATAGTTTTAGTGGGGAGTAATAATTCCAACATAATTTCTTTGACTTATGTAAAAAAACCATTCTTGCACAATAATATCATCAGGACTGTTCCATAAAGCAAGGCACCACAATAAACCGAGACGAGAACCAGTACAATCTAAGTCACATCTGTGACGACCAGTTGATGGAGAAATCGTCTGGCAACTCCGTTGCTAAGCAGTGATCAACAACAGCTGTTCAGCTATCATCACATCAACAATAGCATTGAAAAAGATAGCTGGTATCTATAGCTTTCGCAACATCTGCACATAAGTGTGTTTAACTTGGACTAGTATATGAAGAAATATACTGTAAATGACCATGGTGAGCAATGTAGGTCAAAAAGATAATACACAATCTATATTTTATTCTCTCAATATGAACATTTAGAATTTGGTAAATAAACCATGAGAGTAGTCAATCATTGGGATATGTGTGTGTGTGTGTGGGGGGGGGTCTGTCTATCCAGCTATGCGTTTCGCCGCGCTTCGACGCATCGATGCGAAATTTCGGATATGGGTAGGTACCGGGAAGAGTATGTCCTTCGGCTGGTTTTAAAGGTCATCGGAGGTCAAGGTCAAAGGTCGTGGATTTCAAACTTTGTCCGATCGGGATCAAACTTTGCATCTTACACGTGTAAAGGTTGCATCTTATACGCGTAAGATTGCATCTTAAACGTGTAAGAATGAAGCGGGATTTTTAAATTGACGAATCACAGAGTAAGAAATCACCAGCAACCTCTCGCATAACAAACTTCAACCAATAATATGTAAAAACGTTTTGTGAGTTGTATTACCCACGATTTCTTATACGTGTAAGATTTGGATTTTAGTGATGGACGATACGTGATATTATTGGCGGCGTACCGAGGATAAGGAGAGCTCGTCACGTAAATGAGGCATTTTCTTACTTTGTATGAGTGCTACAATGTCGTGTATTTGTGACACGATCTGGTCCATGGGGGCCAAAGGAGGCATTTTTGAAAATTGAGTTACTATAACTATTACCCAATACAAACATTAAGCTCTCATATATTGAAAACACCAAAGGTCTAGCATAATTGGTTCGAAAGTTATGAAGTTTTTTTATGTCTATTTTCTTATGTATTTTATTGTTTTTTACTCCATATTTTTGCCTTTATCTCAATTTCAAATTTGCCGCCTTTGGCCCCCATGGACCAGATCGTGTCACATTTTATGACGAATCTCTGTCAGGAATTGTTCCTACTGTTGGTCCGTCATGGTCACATCCCGATTTATCTCACTTTTTGGCTACTTTTTTCAGTTATCTGGATTTTTCGACACTCGTCGTACCAGTCAAATCGGAATACCGGCCACCCCTTTCTTACGCGTATAAGAAATGCTATGGCGAGATTTCATTGGTTGAAGATGAATACGCGTAAGATGATAGTTTGTTTGGTGTTTAAAGATGGGTTCTTTATATATGATTTGTCAATTTAAGCATCCCGCTAGATTCTAAGACGTATAAGATGCGATCTTACACGCATAAGATGCAATCTTACACGTGTAAGATGCCATCTTACACGTGTAAGGTTACACGTATAATCTTACAAGTTTTTTGGTCCGCTTGGCCATTCATAGTAGGTTTATAGAACTAATAAGGGCTGGTGACTCAAATTTTTTGCACGCTGTGTGCGCATCCTTTTAATTAACAATAAAAATGTTCGCCCAATATAAATTATGTAATGCAAAGATTTTGCGCGCTCCGCGTTTTGGTTCCGGCAGTGAATAATTTGTCTTGCGTCTGTGTAGGCAGAAGAGGGGGGGGGCTAATAGGAATTTAGCCCACGATAGGGTCATATAAAATTTAGAAAACGAAAATCATCCCATTATCGTTGGAAAATCGCATATATGGCGACCATATTTTAAACGGCAAATCCCTACGCACAAAAATGCATCAGAAAATTTTAATTTGAATCATTTATCAGGGTTTCTAACTCACATCACCAAGCTCATTATGAATACCAGAATAATCCGCCTTGAAGCTATCAAAATATCACTCGGTATCTGGTTATCTCACACAACAACTCATGCAATCCCAGGTCAAATATAATCCAGGTTAAATCTGAGTCAAATCGATTTGGGAGCACCGCCACTTTTTAAAGATCAACTCTAGGGGTTACGACACACATTTTGATTCCCGTTACAGTAGCATGCTCCAGATGATGATTTTGTTCATATGTTTCTGATTTGATTTGTATAGTAAAGTGATGAAAATGATAATACAAAAAAGTGTTGAGGTGAATTTAAACAAAGTTACTGTTTCTTCAATAATTTTCAGCTATACGCAATCAAGAACGTAGTGTTCTAGAGAAGTCTGGCTATGTACAAAGTCTCAGTACTAGTATGTTACCTGTAGTGTCTATTATGAGTGCATCATTTACCATCATCCTTCATACATCACTTGGCTATGACATAGATGTACCACAGGTTTGTTTGTTTGTTAATATGTTTATTTTAGAGTATAATCAATGCCTCATTTCAAATGTTTAGTTTTAGTTTTTGTTTTTGTTTTTGTTTTGGTCACGTGGTGTCCTATTGTCCTGCCTAACCACTTGAATCACAAGATATCGAACTCATTGTTTCTACCTTTTGTTAAAAACTAAACATTTGTGATAGGCAGTTTCGGTTTTGGTTTCAGTTTCTTATAAGTGGTGTGACGAAGAAAATTATTTGATTTGAAGTTACCTACTCTAAGTATACAAAAGAAATGTTTAAATTTCGCAGTGCAATATTCACGAGGAGAGAAATTGAGCATGGTAATCTACATTGAAAGACGTGGTTTACAAAATCGAATAAGCCTAGGCTATTTCACCTGTGAGAAAATATAGACCATCGAAATATTTGCATTCGACATTACAAAAGCGGCGACTAAGTTGTTATAAACAAAATCGCGATATTACAAAAGCGGCGACTCATTTCGATTTGGATTTGGAAGATACCTTCTCTTAAATAACAGTATTGCGAACCACCAGCATACATAACTCGATGTAGAGAGTCTTTCCTATTCAGAGGAAATATTGCAATTACACACCTTATTGCCTTTTAACAATAACCATTGACACTAGCACATATCAGAGAAGATGTAAGAAAAGGAGGGAGAACATAATTATATCCTTGAGATAATCCCGTAGGTAATCCTGTTGCACCTATATATAGTCCTTTATTCTCAATTGGTGGGTTAACCAACAATTAACAATGAGAGGACATTCCTGAACCTCGTTCAGTTGGGGATGATTTGAAGTGACCGCCAATTATGACCATTTGATATTTAATACCAGCAATGTGAAAAAAAAAAAAGAAATAATGTTGTGCCAAAATAATGTACCCTTTTACGGAAGGAGCAAAGTTTAACAAGTTATAACTCCGCTTCTGCAGTACGAATGTGAGCGGCGAATGTCAGGTTATTATTTCCCAGTCTTTAAAAAAAATGCAGGCAGAGGTGGGAATCGATCTCGGTACCTCCCGGTTAAACAGCACTGTGCAAGACCACTAAGCCAACTTAATCCCAGTTAATCTTTGATATTGCTTAATGGAACAAATCGCGGAATTAAATCAGTAATAAAAAGAAGTAGATTCTTATATAGCGGTCAAATTAGATAAAAGGGGAAATATTTGTCCCTGCTCTAAAGAAAATATAGGTTAGAAAATTATCAAATAAATTTAAATTACAAATTTTTATATTTTATATTTATTTCTTTCACGAGATGCTGTCATAGCTCAATGGTAGAGCATCAGACTGCTTGGTTCGAGTCCTCCTGCCAGCAATGGTTATATTTATGATTTTAATGCTACGCTAAAATTTGTTCTATTTATTTATTTATTTATTTATTTATTTATTTATTTATTTATTTATTTATTTATTTATTTGTTTGTTTTTGTTTATTTATGTAAATAATTGGATATATTTGAAAGAGGTATTTGAGCAATTCGAAATTTTGATTTTATAATCCTATGGGGTCATCTTGAACCCCCACCCCTTCCAAATTGCCAAATGCACAACACCTATGAGTTTGCATCATGCATAATGATCAGTACGTCCAACGGTCATCATCATAAAAAAAAAACATTCTATGTATACCTGACGCCGGCAACTAGGCTACTATAAAAAAATAGTATCACATCTTTCCTGCTCAATCAAAATAATACTTGCAAATAGATCATAGTTTACTAATCTAATCCCGTATTATATAGACCTGTAATATCACCTGTAATATAGGTGATCATTGTTTACATGGTTTGTTATGGTTGGGATTAGTGTCCGATCTCTGTAATGTAATGTAAATGAAGCATATTGATATGCAGAAAGAATCGATCAGGGCGCTAGCTTTATTGTCCTATGAGATGTAGGGCCTAGTGCGAACTGTCCACGCTGATTGT